>NW_022327221.1:0-1253 GCF_002776525.5 Piliocolobus tephrosceles | reverse complement strand
TAGTTTGATTGCACTGTGGTCTGAGAGACAGTTTGTTATAATTTCTGTTCTTTTACATTTGCTGAGGAGTGCTTTACTTCCAATTATGTGGTCAATTTTGGAATAAGTGCGATGTGGTGCTGAGAAAAATGTATATTCTGTTAATTTGGAGTGGAGAGTTCTATAGATGTCTATTAGGTCTGCTTGGTTCAGAGTTGAGTTCAATTCCTGGATATCCTTGTTAACTTTCTGTCTCGTTGATCTGTCTAATGTTGACAGTGGGGTGTTGAAGTCTCCCACTATTATTGTATGGAAGTCTATGTCTCTTTGTAAGTCTCTAAGGACTTGCTTTATGAATCTGGGTGCTCCTGTATTGGGTGCATATATATTAAGATAGTTAGCTCTTCCTGTTGAATTGTTCCCTTTACCATTATGTAATGACCTTCTTTGTCTCTTTTGATCTTTGATGGTTTAATGTCTATTTTATCAGAGACTAGGATTACAGCCCCTCCTTTTTTTTGATCTCCATTTGCTTGGTAGATCTTCCTCCATCCCTTTATTTTGAGCCTATGTATCTCTCTGTATGTGAGATGGTTCTTCTGAATACAGCAGACTGATGGGTCTTGACTCTTTATCCAGTTTGCCAGTCTGTGTCTTTTAATTGGAGCATTTAGTCCATTTACATTTAAGGTTAATATTGTTATGTGTGAATTTGATCCTGCCATTATGATATTAACTTGTTATTTTGCTGATTAGTTGATGCAGTTTCTTCCTAGCCTCGATGGTCTTTACATTTTGGCATGTTTTTGCAATGGCTGGTAACAGTTGTTCCTTTCCATGTTCAGGGCTTACTTAAGGGTCTCTTGTAAGGCAGGCTTGGTGGTGACAAAATCTCTAAGCATTTCGTTATGTGTAAAGGATTTTATTTCTCCTTCACTTATGAAACTTATTTTGGCTGGATATGAAATTCTGGGTAGAAAATTCTTGTCTTTAAGAATGTTGAATATTGGCCCCCACTCTCTTCTGGCTTGTAGAGTTTCTGCCAAGAGATCTGCTGTCAGTCTGATGGGCTTCCCTTTGTTTGTAACCAGACCTTTCTCTTTGGCTGCCGTTAAGATTTTTCCTTCATTTCAACTTTGGTGAATCTGGGAATTATGTGTCTTGGAGTTGCTCTTCTGGAGGAGTATCTTTGTGGCATTCTCGGTATTTCCTGAATTTGCATGTTGAAGGTTGGGGAAGTTCTCCTGGATGATATCCTGAAGAGTGTTTTCCAA
>NW_022327210.1:0-4058 GCF_002776525.5 Piliocolobus tephrosceles | reverse complement strand
TCCTCAAGGATCTAGAACTAGATGTACCATATGACCCAGCCATCCCACTACTGGGTATATACCCAAAGGATTATAAATTATGCTACTACAAAGACACATGCACACGTATGTTTATTGCGGCACTATTCACAATAGCAAAGACTTGGAATCAACCCAAATGTCCATCAGTGACAGACTGGATTAAGAAAATGTGGCACATATACACCATGGAATACTATGCAGCCATAAAAAAGGATGAGTTTGCGTCCTTTGTAGGGACATGGATGCAGCTGGAAACCATCATTCTTAGCAAACTATCACAAGAAGAGAAAACCAAACACCGCATGTTCTCACTCATAGGTGGGAACTGAACAATGATCTCACTCGGACTCGGGAAGGGGAACATCACACACTGGGGCCTATCATGGGGAGGGGGGAGGGGGGAGGGATTGCATTGGGGAGTTATACCTGATATAAATGATGAATTGATGGGTGCTGACGAGTTGATGGGTGCAGCACACCAACATGGCACATGTATACATATGTAACCTGCACGTTATGCACATGTACCCTAGAACTTAAAGTATAATAAAAAATAAAAATAAATAAAAAAAAATAAAAATAAAAAAAATAAAAATGGGCAAATAAACTGAATAGACATTTTCGCAAAGAAGCTATACAAATGGCCCACAGATATGTGATAAGGTGCCCAATACCACTAATCATCAAGAAATGCAAATCAAACCTGCAATGAAATATCACCTCACAACTGTTAGGATGGGTATTATCAAAAATACAAGAGGTAACAAATGCTGGTGAGGGTGTGGAGAAAAGGGAATCCTTGAACACTGTTGGTGGGAATGTAAATTGGTACACTTAGTGTGGAAACAGTATGGAAGTTTCTTAAAAAGTTAAAGATAGAGTTACCATATGATCCATCAATCCCACTTCTGGGTGAATAGCCAAAGGAAATTGAATCAGTATATTAAAGAGATATCTGCACTCTCTTGTTCACTGTAGCATTATTCACAATCATCAAGATAAGGATCAACTTAAATATCCCTCAATAGATGAATGGATAAACAAATTGTTGTATACATATACAATGAAATATTATTCATCTTTAAAAAAGAGGGAAATAACTGCCATTTGCAGGACATGGATGAACCTGAAAGACATTATGTTAAGTAAAATAAGCCAGACACAGAAAGAAAGATACTGCATAATCTCCCTTATGTATGGAATCTATAAAAAACAGATTACATAGAATGTGAGAGTAGAAATGAGGTGATCAAGAGCAGGAAGGGAGAGGAAATGGGGCCATGTACATCAAAGATTACAAATGTGCAGTTATGTAAGATTAATAAGTCTAGAGATCTAACGCACAGCATGAGGGCTATAGTCAATAAGATTATATTGTAAAATGAAATTTTGCTAAGAGAATAGATTTTCGATGCTCTTACCGCTGGAAAAAAAATGATAATTCTGTGAGATGATAGATATGTTAATTTGCTTGATGGTAGGAATCATTTCACCATGTGTATGTATATCAAAATATCATGTTATAGGCCAGGCACGGTGGCTCATGCCTATAATCCCAGCACTTTGAGAGGCCAAGGCGGATGGATCACCTGAGGTCATGAGTTTGAGACCAGCCTTGCCAACATGGTGAAACTCTGTCTCTACTAAAAATACAAAAAATTGGCCCGGCATATTGGTGAGTGCCTGTATCCTAGCTATTCGGGAGGCCGAGGCAGGAGAATTGCTTGAACCCGGAAGGTGGAGGTTGCAGTGAGCTGAGATCGCACCATTGCATGCCAGCCTGGGCAACAAGAGCAAAACTCCATCTCAAAAAAAAAAAAAGATCATATTATAAACTTTATATAATAAAATTAAATTAAATTAAAAGAAAACCTATTGGATATGGGAAAAATACGTTCAAATAAAATATATGGAATTAGAAACATGTAGCTATAATGAATAAAGGATTCTACTTATTCTATAATTTTTCCATTCTCATACCTAGTAGTCACTTCTTCAGTTTCCCCTAGGACACCTGGATCTCATATGAGGGGAAATATTAGGTCAATTCCTATTTCAGATTAAATAACAACAATAAAACAATTTCGCTATCAACATCTCCATGTTTATCCAACATATCATGATTCCCAAAGTCAAGTTTCTGTACTTCAATGAAATACTATGTAGAAATACATCATCTTCACTATCATGTGGTTATGTAAAATACTGTTTTATTCTTATCATTTCTTCTTCTTCCTGTACAATAAAACCAGAAAACTAAGCAGAGTATTTGAAACAAAACTAAACAAAAAGCACACAAATCAAGTATTGTCAACTTAATAGTTCAGGTAGGTGGACTACTTAAACTCTCTTTTGGTAGCTAATCTCCAAAATGTGTTCCTTTGCTTAAGACCATTGACTAATTAGACAATGAGTCAGGATAACATTAACTGATTCAAGATAATATGATGCCAGTACATCACAAATAGTTTTTCACTTCCCACCCCCATCACTCAAACCACCCCAGTTTAAATACAAACATACTAAAATTTTAGGTGATCATAAAGGGAATTCTAGCTCTGAGTTTTAGTTAGCAACAAGTACCTAAAATAGTCTCTTGTAATTGTAAATGTATAGAGCTATCACTACATCCTCTGTCATTCACATAGAAATAATTTAGCAATCCACTTTATTTCCCAAAATTCATTCTGTTTTACATAGTATCAAATTTCCTGAGTGCTGAATTCTTGCATTATCTAACAGTTGTTATTTTCTGTCAACATCTTTTTGCATTAGATATTTCAATAAAGTCACAGAAATCCCCTAAACCTTTCAACCTTTTATGCCAAAATGGGTCACTTCAGAAACACCAAGTCCCTTTCCTAATTACATAGTAAATCCAAGTCTGACTAAGCTTTGAACTCTATAATAAAGAAAACAATGGTTTTAGTAAGGATTAATAGCCATGAGAGAATACATTTCTACAATGGATGATGAATCTCCATTGTATAGAGGAATATTACTAATTTCTGCTGAGGAGACATACAGGGTACATTTGAAATGTAGAGAGATCTACATTAAACAGACTACTCATGCCAAACACATATTCCGGGCTTTCAACCTTTTAGTTCAATAAGATCCTACATATTTTTATTTACTTAATCTGTATGACATAAATAACCACATGCTGGTATTAACCTTGTAATTATGTGAGAACTTGAGCCACTTATGGAAGTTGTAAGTTGATTATTATAACTACAATACAAATGAGATTAGAGTTCTTCCATGTTTTCAGAATGCTTACGAGGTAATAGAGGATCTCAGATCAGGGAGTAGGGGAAGGTCTCAGATTCAAGATCCTGAGAAAGCTTGTTCCTTTTGTGCAATGCATCTCTTGCTTAGCATTACAAAATGAATACAGGGATATACAAAATGCAGTGAACTAACTTATTTGCTCCTTGTGCAGTACTTGAGTGAATATCTCAAGTTTTCTGTAGCAATGAACAAATACAAATATGCAAGAAAGAGATGGAGGAAGGGAAGAATAAACTAAAATTAAAATTGTTTTTAATAGTCAATTTAATTTCTATTAGGTATCTATACACAATATTTAATACACTACATGACTGAGGTATTAATTAATATGTTTAACAAATTTTAACACTTCTTATGAAATAATATTATTTTTTTCTGGCTGGAGTATACAGTTGGAAAATTATGCCAAAATTTACAATATTCTCTTGACATTTCTAAAGGGAGGTAAAATAAACTGCTGAATAAAAAATTAAAAATCACTCCTGTTCATGACAAAATTTTCATTATCTGAAAAGGGTTTCTTTTTTTTTAATTATTTTTATTACTATTATACTTTAAGTTCTAGGGTACATGTGCATAACGTGCAGGTTTTCATATGTATACTTGTGCCATGTTGGTGTGCTGCACCCATCAACTCGTCAGCACCCATCAACTCGTCATTTACATCAGGAATAACTCCCAATGCAATCTCTCCCCCCTCCCCCCTCCCCATGATAGGCCCTGGTGTGTGATGTTCCCCTTCC
>NW_022327202.1:0-3913 GCF_002776525.5 Piliocolobus tephrosceles | reverse complement strand
TTTATATTTGTACATGTTTATATTTGTACATGTTTATATTTGTACATATTTATATTTGTACATATTTATATGGGTACATGTTTATATGAGTACATGTTTATATATACATACACATATACATATAAAACAATTTCTACCACATACATACACAGGGCAAATAACGTAAACGGTAAGGTGTATCATTTTATTAAGCCGACAGAATTTTCATTAATCAAACGCTCAGCTGCCCAAAGAAACATTAGTGAAATTAAAAAATTAGTATATGAGAATTTATCAATAAGGAAAATAAGATCATCGTTGTCACATATAAATGAATTAGTAAATATTGCACTAGAACAAGAACAAAAAAATATAATGCATTGGAATAAATTTTATTCTTATAACGATTTAATGCTAATGAATAAAATCAAAAGTAAAACGCATGATAATATTGTGGTTTTTAATTGACCAAACAAAAAAAAGTAGCAATAGTAGTAGTAGTAGTAGTAGTAATAGTAAGAAAGGTGCACATAATTAACAAAGCATGCAAATAAGTTTATATGTACAAAGGTACGTACATATGTGTGTATACTTAAGCTCGCCTTAACACAATTTTGTTTTTATTTTTAAGGGATTAACACTTTTACGTGTATACATATTTATTTACTCATTTATTTATTAACCTATTTATTTTGATTTATTTTTTCTTTTGCATGTGTTTTGCATGTGAACAAATATGCCAATTAGCCATATACGCATGTATTATCAGTCGCAAATGATAAATGAAAATAAGATATTTGAAAGGTAAAAGAAGCGAAACCAAAGCTATATTTTGTTATAATACATATAAAACGATCTAAAAATTAAAAGAGACCTAATTTTTTTAGTAATAAATTAATTTATTTATTTATTTTTTTTTTTATTATTGCAATAATCTTAATCTAACATTATGAATGACAATAAGAACAAAAAAAAAAAAAAAAATAAAATAAAAAAAAAAAAAAAAAACATTTGTAATAATACCATTTTTAAATAAATATTCATAAAAAAAAAAAAAAAACAAAAGTGTAAAACATAAATAAAAACAGAAACAAACATATTTTAGACAAACCATTAAAATAGTTTAAAAAAAACCAAAAAAAAAGTATAAATATATGTATAAATATGTATATGTATAAATATGTATATGTATAAATATGTATATGTATAAAAAAATAATCTGTTTACATATTTGTGCTAAATTAAGCAAAAAATATTTTCTCTTTTTTTAACATTTAACTCTGATTTATTCTTATAATTTATAATTTTTTTTTTTTTTTGTTTTAAGTGTGGTAACTTTAGATATAACATTTTTATAACTTTATTGGAAATTCTTGAATATAATTTTTTTTGTATTTTATTTATTTTATTTTGTCTAATCTGGAACTAATAAATTTGATTAACTATATTTAATTATTAAATTGTAGCCACCCTCAAATATATAAAACACACACGCAACATATATATATATATATATATATACATATTTTATTTTTTTATAAGTATTTTTTCTTTTTGTTGCATGTTTTGGGCTTAATGATTAACATATAATATTTTTTTGTTTATTTTAATAAAATATAAAATAAGTTATAAGCATGTAAATTGTTTAATTTTGTTGATTTTATACCATAAAAGGTTGTGCATGAGTTTTTTTTTTATTAATTTTGGCATTTCTATTTTTAGTTTTTTGAGCTTTTATTTTAAACCATCTTAAATTTTACAAATATTCATACATACACACATGCATATTTATACATATATTATATTTTTAAATATATATATTTGCTTTTTTTTTACACAAAATATACATAATATTAATAGCAACCATTTATAATTTTTATTATTTTCATTAATTACAAATATATGCTTATATATATATATATAAAGTCTTCTTATACTGTAACAGTTTTTATTTATATGTTTAAAAAACATTTTACGCATGTTCATTTGATTTTTATTTTCACCAATTTTTTTGTCTATTTGTATATCCATTTTTTCTTATTGTTCAATTGTTCCGTTCGTGTGAATAATTAACCATATATTAAACTACAAAAAATATTTGTTAACACAAAAAAAAAAAAAAAAAAAAAAAAAAAAAAATAATTTTGAACAGTTCCTTTTTTTTATTAATAAAAATATTTTAAAAACATGAGAAATTTGTCGTTGGTTTTATTTTTAATTATTTGTTATTTGTATCAAGACACCCAAGTGAACTATGGAAATTCACAATTTGCATTAACTTATGGAAATGGAGGTAAGAGAGTTTTAAGAGAAAGTGAAAAGGAAGAGGAATGGGAAATAATTGTAGAAAACGGGAAAGTAAATGAAAATGCGGACAGTAAAACATTTTTAGAAGAAGAAAAGAAAGATGCTGTTAGTGATAGTAAAAATGTAGAAGAACAGTTGAGTAGACATGGAGATGAAAATCATGTAATGTATAAAGAGAGTGAAAAAACACATTTACGTTTGGTTAATAAATTAAATAATAAAAACCATGATCTAATAAATTTATCAGACAGCAATGTAGACACAAATGTTAATGAAAGAAATAAAGAGGAACAATTAAATGAAGAAAATAATGTAAGTGAAACAGGTTATGCAGACCAAATAGAAGATGCATTAGAAAATACTGGAAACGAAATAAACAATACAGAAGAAAAAACAGTTAACAAACGAGACCTAAGTGGAGATCTACATCGTCAACCTAGCTCTGCATATTTAGAACAGGAAGAAGCTACTGTAAAAGAAGTAGTAGCAGTAAAGGAAACACCTGTAGGAAATTATGAACAACACGTGAGTAATTTTAAACATTTTGCAACAGTATTAATCCGTAACGCAAAAGGCATACTAAAAAATAATATAAAATTATTACTTAAAAGAGTGTTTAATATAATAGTTAAAGAAAAGGTGATGATAAATTTATGTGAGAATGGTGATTTATACTTGAAAATAGAAAATGTGCCAGAGAATGTTAAAAATTTTATAACTAGTTTTAAAAATTTGAATGATAATGAACATATAATGTTACCATTTCAAAAAAAAAGTGATGATAGTAATACTAATATTAATGTAGATAGTAGTAATAGTAATGGTAATAGTAATAGTGGTACTGATATAAAACCAATTAGCAGTTGTAACATGAGAAAATTAGAAAACAAAGAAGATAACAATGGCCAAGAAAAAGTAAGTAGTTTTAAATTTTCAAGTTCTAAGGATAAAGTTTTTTATAAAGAAAAAGATTTATATAATTACTACCAATCATTAGAAAAGTTATTAAAACAAAACAACATAATGATCAGCATGAATGACTTAAAAAAATATGTTAATTATATACCTATGACTACAGTAAAAAGGACGTTAGATAATTTATTAAATAATGACATATTTATCGAGGCTATTAGATCAGTGACATTTGATGCGTATAAAGAAATGGACAATGATGAAAATGCAGGAAAACGAACAAAGAGCAATAGTAAAACAATTGATAATAATGAAAACGTTTATACCAATTTTTCAGTCGTTATTAATACTTTAGTAGATTTTTTAAAAGAAGAAAATGTACCAGGTAACATATTTATGAATATAAAAGCTTTTTTTAAAAAGTTGAATAAGTTAAACAACAAATTGGCAAAACAGTTACTAAACGTTAAACTTCAAGAAAATAGCTTCGAATCAGAATGGCCTGAACTAACTCTTAATAATCTTCAGTTTATATTGTCAAAAATATATGTACGATATGTTTTAGACGATATGATGGATTCTAAAAATAATGTTCCATTGGAAGGTGATCATACAGTTGATGATGAATCACATGATAATACTGATAGTAATATTATGGCTAGTGATACAACGAATGTACCGAGTGATACAACGAATGTACCGAGTGAAATAACGA
>NW_022327201.1:0-3913 GCF_002776525.5 Piliocolobus tephrosceles | reverse complement strand
TCGTTATTTCACTCGGTACATTCGTTGTATCACTCGGTACATTCGTTGTATCACTAGCCATAATATTACTATCAGTATTATCATGTGATTCATCATCAACTGTATGATCACCTTCCAATGGAACATTATTTTTAGAATCCATCATATCGTCTAAAACATATCGTACATATATTTTTGACAATATAAACTGAAGATTATTAAGAGTTAGTTCAGGCCATTCTGATTCGAAGCTATTTTCTTGAAGTTTAACGTTTAGTAACTGTTTTGCCAATTTGTTGTTTAACTTATTCAACTTTTTAAAAAAAGCTTTTATATTCATAAATATGTTACCTGGTACATTTTCTTCTTTTAAAAAATCTACTAAAGTATTAATAACGACTGAAAAATTGGTATAAACGTTTTCATTATTATCAATTGTTTTACTATTGCTCTTTGTTCGTTTTCCTGCATTTTCATCATTGTCCATTTCTTTATACGCATCAAATGTCACTGATCTAATAGCCTCGATAAATATGTCATTATTTAATAAATTATCTAACGTCCTTTTTACTGTAGTCATAGGTATATAATTAACATATTTTTTTAAGTCATTCATGCTGATCATTATGTTGTTTTGTTTTAATAACTTTTCTAATGATTGGTAGTAATTATATAAATCTTTTTCTTTATAAAAAACTTTATCCTTAGAACTTGAAAATTTAAAACTACTTACTTTTTCTTGGCCATTGTTATCTTCTTTGTTTTCTAATTTTCTCATGTTACAACTGCTAATTGGTTTTATATCAGTACCACTATTACTATTACCATTACTATTACTACTATCTACATTAATATTAGTATTACTATCATCACTTTTTTTTTGAAATGGTAACATTATATGTTCATTATCATTCAAATTTTTAAAACTAGTTATAAAATTTTTAACATTCTCTGGCACATTTTCTATTTTCAAGTATAAATCACCATTCTCACATAAATTTATCATCACCTTTTCTTTAACTATTATATTAAACACTCTTTTAAGTAATAATTTTATATTATTTTTTAGTATGCCTTTTGCGTTACGGATTAATACTGTTGCAAAATGTTTAAAATTACTCACGTGTTGTTCATAATTTCCTACAGGTGTTTCCTTTACTGCTACTACTTCTTTTACAGTAGCTTCTTCCTGTTCTAAATATGCAGAGCTAGGTTGACGATGTAGATCTCCACTTAGGTCTCGTTTGTTAACTGTTTTTTCTTCTGTATTGTTTATTTCGTTTCCAGTATTTTCTAATGCATCTTCTATTTGGTCTGCATAACCTGTTTCACTTACATTATTTTCTTCATTTAATTGTTCCTCTTTATTTCTTTCATTAACATTTGTGTCTACATTGCTGTCTGATAAATTTATTAGATCATGGTTTTTATTATTTAATTTATTAACCAAACGTAAATGTGTTTTTTCACTCTCTTTATACATTACATGATTTTCATCTCCATGTCTACTCAACTGTTCTTCTACATTTTTACTATCACTAACAGCATCTTTCTTTTCTTCTTCTAAAAATGTTTTACTGTCCGCATTTTCATTTACTTTCCCGTTTTCTACAATTATTTCCCATTCCTCTTCCTTTTCACTTTCTCTTAAAACTCTCTTACCTCCATTTCCATAAGTTAATGCAAATTGTGAATTTCCATAGTTCACTTGGGTGTCTTGATACAAATAACAAATAATTAAAAATAAAACCAACGACAAATTTCTCATGTTTTTAAAATATTTTTATTAATAAAAAAAAGGAACTGTTCAAAATTATTTTTTTTTTTTTTTTTTTTTTTTTTTTTTTGTGTTAACAAATATTTTTTGTAGTTTAATATATGGTTAATTATTCACACGAACGGAACAATTGAACAATAAGAAAAAATGGATATACAAATAGACAAAAAAATTGGTGAAAATAAAAATCAAATGAACATGCGTAAAATGTTTTTTAAACATATAAATAAAAACTGTTACAGTATAAGAAGACTTTATATATATATATATAAGCATATATTTGTAATTAATGAAAATAATAAAAATTATAAATGGTTGCTATTAATATTATGTATATTTTGTGTAAAAAAAAAGCAAATATATATATTTAAAAATATAATATATGTATAAATATGCATGTGTGTATGTATGAATATTTGTAAAATTTAAGATGGTTTAAAATAAAAGCTCAAAAAACTAAAAATAGAAATGCCAAAATTAATAAAAAAAAAACTCATGCACAACCTTTTATGGTATAAAATCAACAAAATTAAACAATTTACATGCTTATAACTTATTTTATATTTTATTAAAATAAACAAAAAAATATTATATGTTAATCATTAAGCCCAAAACATGCAACAAAAAGAAAAAATACTTATAAAAAAATAAAATATGTATATATATATATATATATATATGTTGCGTGTGTGTTTTATATATTTGAGGGTGGCTACAATTTAATAATTAAATATAGTTAATCAAATTTATTAGTTCCAGATTAGACAAAATAAAATAAATAAAATACAAAAAAAATTATATTCAAGAATTTCCAATAAAGTTATAAAAATGTTATATCTAAAGTTACCACACTTAAAACAAAAAAAAAAAAAAATTATAAATTATAAGAATAAATCAGAGTTAAATGTTAAAAAAAGAGAAAATATTTTTTGCTTAATTTAGCACAAATATGTAAACAGATTATTTTTTTATACATATACATATTTATACATATACATATTTATACATATACATATTTATACATATATTTATACTTTTTTTTTGGTTTTTTTTAAACTATTTTAATGGTTTGTCTAAAATATGTTTGTTTCTGTTTTTATTTATGTTTTACACTTTTGTTTTTTTTTTTTTTTTATGAATATTTATTTAAAAATGGTATTATTACAAATGTTTTTTTTTTTTTTTTTTATTTTATTTTTTTTTTTTTTTTTGTTCTTATTGTCATTCATAATGTTAGATTAAGATTATTGCAATAATAAAAAAAAAAATAAATAAATAAATTAATTTATTACTAAAAAAATTAGGTCTCTTTTAATTTTTAGATCGTTTTATATGTATTATAACAAAATATAGCTTTGGTTTCGCTTCTTTTACCTTTCAAATATCTTATTTTCATTTATCATTTGCGACTGATAATACATGCGTATATGGCTAATTGGCATATTTGTTCACATGCAAAACACATGCAAAAGAAAAAATAAATCAAAATAAATAGGTTAATAAATAAATGAGTAAATAAATATGTATACACGTAAAAGTGTTAATCCCTTAAAAATAAAAACAAAATTGTGTTAAGGCGAGCTTAAGTATACACACATATGTACGTACCTTTGTACATATAAACTTATTTGCATGCTTTGTTAATTATGTGCACCTTTCTTACTATTACTACTACTACTACTACTACTATTGCTACTTTTTTTTGTTTGGTCAATTAAAAACCACAATATTATCATGCGTTTTACTTTTGATTTTATTCATTAGCATTAAATCGTTATAAGAATAAAATTTATTCCAATGCATTATATTTTTTTGTTCTTGTTCTAGTGCAATATTTACTAATTCATTTATATGTGACAACGATGATCTTATTTTCCTTATTGATAAATTCTCATATACTAATTTTTTAATTTCACTAATGTTTCTTTGGGCAGCTGAGCGTTTGATTAATGAAAATTCTGTCGGCTTAATAAAATGATACACCTTACCGTTTACGTTATTTGCCCTGTGTATGTATGTGGTAGAAATTGTTTTATATGTATATGTGTATGTATATATAAACATGTACTCATATAAACATGTACCCATATAAATATGTACAAATATAAATATGTACAAATATAAACATGTACAAATATAAACATGTACAAATATAAA
>NW_022327200.1:0-3880 GCF_002776525.5 Piliocolobus tephrosceles | reverse complement strand
TTTATATTTGTACATGTTTATATTTGTACATGTTTATATTTGTACATATTTATATTTGTACATATTTATATGGGTACATGTTTATATGGGTACATGTTTATATATACATACACATATACATATAAAACAATTTCTACCACATACATACACAGGGCAAATAACGTAAACGGTAAGGTGTATCATTTTATTAAGCCGACAGAATTTTCATTAATCAAACGCTCAGCTGCCCAAAGAAACATTAGTGAAATTAAAAAAATTAGTATATGAGAATTTATCAATAAGGAAAATAAGATCATCGTTGTCACATATAAATGAATTAGTAAATATTGCACTAGAACAAGAACAAAAAAATATAATGCATTGGAATAAATTTTATTCTTATAACGATTTAATGCTAATGAATAAAATCAAAAGTAAAACGCATGATAATATTGTGGTTTTTAATTGACCAAACAAAAAAAAGTAGCAATAGTAGTAGTAGTAGTAGTAATAGTAAGAAAGGTGCACATAATTAACAAAGCATGCAAATAAGTTTATATGTACAAAGGTACGTACATATGTGTGTATACTTAAGCTCGCCTTAACACAATTTTGTTTTTATTTTTAAGGGATTAACACTTTTACGTGTATACATATTTATTTACTCATTTATTTATTAACCTATTTATTTTGATTTATTTTTTCTTTTGCATGTGTTTTGCATGTGAACAAATATGCCAATTAGCCATATACGCATGTATTATCAGTCGCAAATGATAAATGAAAATAAGATATTTGAAAGGTAAAAGAAGCGAAACCAAAGCTATATTTTGTTATAATACATATAAAACGATCTAAAAATTAAAAGAGACCTAATTTTTTTAGTAATAAATTAATTTATTTATTTATTTTTTTTTTTATTATTGCAATAATCTTAATCTAACATTATGAATGACAATAAGAACAAAAAAAAAAAAAAAAATAAAATAAAAAAAAAAAAAAAAAACATTTGTAATAATACCATTTTTAAATAAATATTCATAAAAAAAAAAAAAAAAACAAAAGTGTAAAACATAAATAAAAACAGAAACAAACATATTTTAGACAAACCATTAAAATAGTTTAAAAAAAACCAAAAAAAAAGTATAATTATATGTATAAATATGTATATGTATAAAAAAATAATCTGTTTACATATTTGTGCTAAATTAAGCAAAAAATATTTTCTCTTTTTTTAACATTTAACTCTGATTTATTCTTATAATTTATAATTTTTTTTTTTTTTTTGTTTTAAGTGTGGTAACTTTAGATATAACATTTTTATAACTTTATTGGAAATTCTTGAATATAATTTTTTTTGTATTTTATTTATTTTATTTTGTCTAATCTGGAACTAATAAATTTGATTAACTATATTTAATTATTAAATTGTAGCCACCCTCAAATATATAAAACACACACGCAACATATATATATATATATATATATACATATTTTATTTTTTTATAAGTATTTTTTCTTTTTGTTGCATGTTTTGGGCTTAATGATTAACATATAATATTTTTTTGTTTATTTTAATAAAATATAAAATAAGTTATAAGCATGTAAATTGTTTAATTTTGTTGATTTTATACCATAAAAGGTTGTGCATGAGTTTTTTTTTTATTAATTTTGGCATTTCTATTTTTAGTTTTTTGAGCTTTTATTTTAAACCATCTTAAATTTTACAAATATTCATACATACACACATGCATATTTATACATATATTATATTTTTAAATATATATATTTGCTTTTTTTTTACACAAAATATACATAATATTAATAGCAACCATTTATAATTTTTATTATTTTCATTAATTACAAATATATGCTTATATATATATATATAAAGTCTTCTTATACTGTAACAGTTTTTATTTATATGTTTAAAAAACATTTTACGCATGTTCATTTGATTTTTATTTTCACCAATTTTTTTTGTCTATTTGTATATCCATTTTTTCTTATTGTTCAATTGTTCCGTTCGTGTGAATAATTAACCATATATTAAACTACAAAAAATATTTGTTAACACAAAAAAAAAAAAAAAAAAAAAAAAAAAAATAATTTTGAACAGTTCCTTTTTTTTATTAATAAAAATATTTTAAAAACATGAGAAATTTGTCGTTGGTTTTATTTTTAATTATTTGTTATTTGTATCAAGACACCCAAGTGAACTATGGAAATTCACAATTTGCATTAACTTATGGAAATGGAGGTAAGAGAGTTTTAAGAGAAAGTGAAAAGGAAGAGGAATGGGAAATAATTGTAGAAAACGGGAAGTAAATGAAAATGCGGACAGTAAAACATTTTTAGAAGAAGAAAAGAAAGATGCTGTTAGTGATAGTAAAAATGTAGAAGAACAGTTGAGTAGACATGGAGATGAAAATCATGTAATGTATAAAGAGAGTGAAAAAACACATTTACGTTTGGTTAATAAATTAAATAATAAAAACCATGATCTAATAAATTTATCAGACAGCAATGTAGACACAAATGTTAATGAAAGAAATAAAGAGGAACAATTAAATGAAGAAAATAATGTAAGTGAAACAGGTTATGCAGACCAAATAGAAGATGCATTAGAAAATACTGGAAACGAAATAAACAATACAGAAGAAAAAACAGTTAACAAACGAGACCTAAGTGGAGATCTACATCGTCAACCTAGCTCTGCATATTTAGAACAGGAAGAAGCTACTGTAAAAGAAGTAGTAGCAGTAAAGGAAACACCTGTAGGAAATTATGAACAACACGTGAGTAATTTTAAACATTTTGCAACAGTATTAATCCGTAACGCAAAAGGCATACTAAAAAATAATATAAAATTATTACTTAAAAGAGTGTTTAATATAATAGTTAAAGAAAAGGTGATGATAAATTTATGTGAGAATGGTGATTTATACTTGAAAATAGAAAATGTGCCAGAGAATGTTAAAAATTTTATAACTAGTTTTAAAAATTTGAATGATAATGAACATATAATGTTACCATTTCAAAAAAAAAAGTGATGATAGTAATACTAATATTAATGTAGATAGTAGTAATAGTAATGGTAATAGTAATAGTGGTACTGATATAAAACCAATTAGCAGTTGTAACATGAGAAAATTAGAAAACAAAGAAGATAACAATGGCCAAGAAAAAGTAAGTAGTTTTAAATTTTCAAGTTCTAAGGATAAAGTTTTTTATAAAGAAAAAGATTTATATAATTACTACCAATCATTAGAAAAGTTATTAAAACAAAACAACATAATGATCAGCATGAATGACTTAAAAAAATATGTTAATTATATACCTATGACTACAGTAAAAAGGACGTTAGATAATTTATTAAATAATGACATATTTATCGAGGCTATTAGATCAGTGACATTTGATGCGTATAAAGAAATGGACAATGATGAAAATGCAGGAAAACGAACAAAGAGCAATAGTAAAACAATTGATAATAATGAAAACGTTTATACCAATTTTTCAGTCGTTATTAATACTTTAGTAGATTTTTTAAAAGAAGAAAATGTACCAGGTAACATATTTATGAATATAAAAGCTTTTTTTAAAAAGTTGAATAAGTTAAACAACAAATTGGCAAAACAGTTACTAAACGTTAAACTTCAAGAAAATAGCTTCGAATCAGAATGGCCTGAACTAACTCTTAATAATCTTCAGTTTATATTGTCAAAAATATATGTACGATATGTTTTAGACGATATGATGGATTCTAAAAATAATGTTCCATTGGAAGGTGATCATACAGTTGATGATGAATCACATGATAATACTGATAGTAATATTATGGCTAGTGATACAACGAATGTACCGAGTGATACAACGAATGTACCGAGTGAAATAACGA
>NW_022327198.1:485-2734 GCF_002776525.5 Piliocolobus tephrosceles | reverse complement strand
CCTTACTGGTAGGTCCTGGCTCTATAGCCAACAGGTATTTGCTCTTATAAGTTGCTTCTCTTAGGCGCCATGTCTTCTTTTAGATTTTACTGCCTTCTTTCACTAGGTTGTTATATAGGTTTAATGAAGTAGCATTTTTAACATTCACAGAGAAATAGTAAAGCAGTGGAATTTGTTCCTGAACTTTATTGCTGAAACTATTCTGAAATCCCAAATCAAACCCAATGTGTAGTTTTTCATAGGTTCTAATATTCAAATGCTTCTGTTTAAGAAAAACGTTAAGTCCTAATTTTGCTTTATTGTTCTATTATTTGTGGCTTATAATTAAGGGCATCTCAACCATTTCATAATTTGTAAATAAACTTATTTATGAATACATTATTTCATTAAAATAGGTAACACGATTGTTCACTGTTATTGAGCTCATCAGTTCCAAGGGCAGAAAACTAACAGATGTCAAGATCTGGCTTGGGCTACCACTATTACTTCTCTACAGACTCTAACTGAACATCAGATGTTTGCTAGAATGATGGTTAATCTCCATCAGTGATGTTATCTCCAACTGACATGGAAGACAAAACGCTACTTTCATGTTTTTTAAGTTCCATGAAGTAGATGAAAATTGACATTTTCTCATTTCCAAGATACATACTAACAAAATATTTACACAACACCCCCTGTGTTACTTACCTCCATTCTCAGTTTATAGATCACTTTACACAAATGTTTTTGTAGTGAAAAATCACAATTCTAATATAAGGTGCCACCCATTTTGTTTTGATTCAAACTGTTACTTAGTTAGGCAGCAAACAGTCAAGTGACCTTCCTGTGACTGCAAGATTATGAAATGCTTCACCATGTTAATTTTCTCTGTATTGTTCCAATTTTAGTATTTGTGCTGCCAAAGCAAGTACAAAGCCTTACTTTTACATATAAATGCTGATAAGTCATGGATGAGGCTTAGCTCTGTTAAATCTAACTAACCAACTTGAGACTCAAATAATTCTGATGAATGGCTTCCTATGAGGTAGAATCTTAAAATCTTGAGATAGTGATGCAAGCAGCTTGAGAGATCTTCATTATTATAGAAAACAGATCACTTAAAGGGCCAACCACAAGTGGATGCTTACTACTCTAAAGAAGGATGGCATAGAAGCTTCCACTACCTGAGGAAAGCTCTTACACTATTTAAAAAGTATCAAGGTACAGATCTGGTAGCAATAAAGAAAAAAACCGTGATCTCTTTCTACAACATTATTTGAATATATCTGACAGCTTAGAACTATCCCAACTAATATTTGCTTTCAAGAGAAAAAAAAAAGGGGACTCAAAAATAACTCACCATGAAGGTCTAGAAGCCCCCGTTAAAATGTGGGCTTTACATCAGGTTTTGAGTGTGGGTGAAAGTGTCAATTTGCTCAGTATGTGTGCTGATCAGAGCAAGGTTCTGCTGTTTTGGAAACAATGAGCATATAAGTATGTGCAAGTGAACTAAAAAAAAAATAGTTGTAACTTTGAAGCCTTTTTATGGATCAACATGAAGATTGGTGGCAAAGGTTAATCATTACCAGACTGCAAGAGTACTTTCAATGGCAAGAAAGCAGCAACAGAATCAATAAAAACAAAGCAATGATTAGAATGTCCTTTCTCCTTCTCCTTCTGACTTGTAGAAACTCATTGTCTTCCTTGGACTTAAGGAACCCCGTAGGTTCTTGAAAAATTCAAGGATCAGGCTACAGTAGATGGTCCCCAATAAACAGCACAAGGTTTTTTGATAAGCTGGACATTTTGAGACCCAAATAACTAATTAGAAAAATCAAAGATGTGAAACTACTTTATCCTATCCATAGGGGTTATACTTGAAATAAAATGAACAACATTGGAATCCCTAAGGAGAAAAGTCCTAAAAGTTTCAAAATCAAGAATCCTGCACCTACTGCTACTTACCTAGCCTTTTGCTTGATTTCTGGCTGATGAAGTTGCACAACTCTTGAACACTTAAAAACTTGAAAATTTGTCACTTGAAAACTACTTGAACCAAATTATGAAATCTCACCTGATATATAAGATGCAGTTGTTACAATTATTTTAAACTTCAATTTAGTGTTCACTAGCCTTTTTATGTAAAGACTTACACTTTATTCTGAGTCTCTATCGCGTAATCTTCCGCAGTTTTTCCATATGCATCTCGAGAAAACACATCAATATTGTGCTGCAGAAGAAGAACGACTATATCTTTGTCTCCAAGA
>NW_022327198.1:0-475 GCF_002776525.5 Piliocolobus tephrosceles | reverse complement strand
CACAGAAGAAAACATACTTGGTGATAAGTAATGTTACCAAGGTCACACATCTAGCAAGTGGGAAAGCTAGGGATTAAGCCCAGTCCTGTGTGAATCTAAAGCTTGTCTTCATTAAAGTAAAGTTTTATCAATTTAAAGCTATCTTTTCTCCCTCTCCCCATATCAATTAAAAACAACATCAAAACACAGCAGAAATGAAAAACTAACATGAAACCCCTTTAGCTAATGTAAGATCACACAATCAAAAGCATCACATTATTACATTATAAATAACACATCATATTACAAATAACATCTGTCAATATACAGAGCTTTCTATATATAGAAGCCTTTTATATGTATAATGTCTATAGAGATGAATCCTGCTATATACTGTTCTTTATGTTACTCAGTCCAAATAATCGTTTTTTCTACCTAAGTGATGATCTGTGTTGATATTTCTCACTATATCCCAATAATTAAAAGTTAGTCTTCT
>NW_022327197.1:0-3880 GCF_002776525.5 Piliocolobus tephrosceles | reverse complement strand
TCGTTATTTCACTCGGTACATTCGTTGTATCACTCGGTACATTCGTTGTATCACTAGCCATAATATTACTATCAGTATTATCATGTGATTCATCATCAACTGTATGATCACCTTCCAATGGAACATTATTTTTAGAATCCATCATATCGTCTAAAACATATCGTACATATATTTTTGACAATATAAACTGAAGATTATTAAGAGTTAGTTCAGGCCATTCTGATTCGAAGCTATTTTCTTGAAGTTTAACGTTTAGTAACTGTTTTGCCAATTTGTTGTTTAACTTATTCAACTTTTTAAAAAAAGCTTTTATATTCATAAATATGTTACCTGGTACATTTTCTTCTTTTAAAAAATCTACTAAAGTATTAATAACGACTGAAAAATTGGTATAAACGTTTTCATTATTATCAATTGTTTTACTATTGCTCTTTGTTCGTTTTCCTGCATTTTCATCATTGTCCATTTCTTTATACGCATCAAATGTCACTGATCTAATAGCCTCGATAAATATGTCATTATTTAATAAATTATCTAACGTCCTTTTTACTGTAGTCATAGGTATATAATTAACATATTTTTTTAAGTCATTCATGCTGATCATTATGTTGTTTTGTTTTAATAACTTTTCTAATGATTGGTAGTAATTATATAAATCTTTTTCTTTATAAAAAACTTTATCCTTAGAACTTGAAAATTTAAAACTACTTACTTTTTCTTGGCCATTGTTATCTTCTTTGTTTTCTAATTTTCTCATGTTACAACTGCTAATTGGTTTTATATCAGTACCACTATTACTATTACCATTACTATTACTACTATCTACATTAATATTAGTATTACTATCATCACTTTTTTTTTTGAAATGGTAACATTATATGTTCATTATCATTCAAATTTTTAAAACTAGTTATAAAATTTTTAACATTCTCTGGCACATTTTCTATTTTCAAGTATAAATCACCATTCTCACATAAATTTATCATCACCTTTTCTTTAACTATTATATTAAACACTCTTTTAAGTAATAATTTTATATTATTTTTTAGTATGCCTTTTGCGTTACGGATTAATACTGTTGCAAAATGTTTAAAATTACTCACGTGTTGTTCATAATTTCCTACAGGTGTTTCCTTTACTGCTACTACTTCTTTTACAGTAGCTTCTTCCTGTTCTAAATATGCAGAGCTAGGTTGACGATGTAGATCTCCACTTAGGTCTCGTTTGTTAACTGTTTTTTCTTCTGTATTGTTTATTTCGTTTCCAGTATTTTCTAATGCATCTTCTATTTGGTCTGCATAACCTGTTTCACTTACATTATTTTCTTCATTTAATTGTTCCTCTTTATTTCTTTCATTAACATTTGTGTCTACATTGCTGTCTGATAAATTTATTAGATCATGGTTTTTATTATTTAATTTATTAACCAAACGTAAATGTGTTTTTTCACTCTCTTTATACATTACATGATTTTCATCTCCATGTCTACTCAACTGTTCTTCTACATTTTTACTATCACTAACAGCATCTTTCTTTTCTTCTTCTAAAAATGTTTTACTGTCCGCATTTTCATTTACTTCCCGTTTTCTACAATTATTTCCCATTCCTCTTCCTTTTCACTTTCTCTTAAAACTCTCTTACCTCCATTTCCATAAGTTAATGCAAATTGTGAATTTCCATAGTTCACTTGGGTGTCTTGATACAAATAACAAATAATTAAAAATAAAACCAACGACAAATTTCTCATGTTTTTAAAATATTTTTATTAATAAAAAAAAGGAACTGTTCAAAATTATTTTTTTTTTTTTTTTTTTTTTTTTTTTTGTGTTAACAAATATTTTTTGTAGTTTAATATATGGTTAATTATTCACACGAACGGAACAATTGAACAATAAGAAAAAATGGATATACAAATAGACAAAAAAAATTGGTGAAAATAAAAATCAAATGAACATGCGTAAAATGTTTTTTAAACATATAAATAAAAACTGTTACAGTATAAGAAGACTTTATATATATATATATAAGCATATATTTGTAATTAATGAAAATAATAAAAATTATAAATGGTTGCTATTAATATTATGTATATTTTGTGTAAAAAAAAAGCAAATATATATATTTAAAAATATAATATATGTATAAATATGCATGTGTGTATGTATGAATATTTGTAAAATTTAAGATGGTTTAAAATAAAAGCTCAAAAAACTAAAAATAGAAATGCCAAAATTAATAAAAAAAAAACTCATGCACAACCTTTTATGGTATAAAATCAACAAAATTAAACAATTTACATGCTTATAACTTATTTTATATTTTATTAAAATAAACAAAAAAATATTATATGTTAATCATTAAGCCCAAAACATGCAACAAAAAGAAAAAATACTTATAAAAAAATAAAATATGTATATATATATATATATATATATGTTGCGTGTGTGTTTTATATATTTGAGGGTGGCTACAATTTAATAATTAAATATAGTTAATCAAATTTATTAGTTCCAGATTAGACAAAATAAAATAAATAAAATACAAAAAAAATTATATTCAAGAATTTCCAATAAAGTTATAAAAATGTTATATCTAAAGTTACCACACTTAAAACAAAAAAAAAAAAAAAATTATAAATTATAAGAATAAATCAGAGTTAAATGTTAAAAAAAGAGAAAATATTTTTTGCTTAATTTAGCACAAATATGTAAACAGATTATTTTTTTATACATATACATATTTATACATATAATTATACTTTTTTTTTGGTTTTTTTTAAACTATTTTAATGGTTTGTCTAAAATATGTTTGTTTCTGTTTTTATTTATGTTTTACACTTTTGTTTTTTTTTTTTTTTTTATGAATATTTATTTAAAAATGGTATTATTACAAATGTTTTTTTTTTTTTTTTTTATTTTATTTTTTTTTTTTTTTTTGTTCTTATTGTCATTCATAATGTTAGATTAAGATTATTGCAATAATAAAAAAAAAAATAAATAAATAAATTAATTTATTACTAAAAAAATTAGGTCTCTTTTAATTTTTAGATCGTTTTATATGTATTATAACAAAATATAGCTTTGGTTTCGCTTCTTTTACCTTTCAAATATCTTATTTTCATTTATCATTTGCGACTGATAATACATGCGTATATGGCTAATTGGCATATTTGTTCACATGCAAAACACATGCAAAAGAAAAAATAAATCAAAATAAATAGGTTAATAAATAAATGAGTAAATAAATATGTATACACGTAAAAGTGTTAATCCCTTAAAAATAAAAACAAAATTGTGTTAAGGCGAGCTTAAGTATACACACATATGTACGTACCTTTGTACATATAAACTTATTTGCATGCTTTGTTAATTATGTGCACCTTTCTTACTATTACTACTACTACTACTACTATTGCTACTTTTTTTTGTTTGGTCAATTAAAAACCACAATATTATCATGCGTTTTACTTTTGATTTTATTCATTAGCATTAAATCGTTATAAGAATAAAATTTATTCCAATGCATTATATTTTTTTGTTCTTGTTCTAGTGCAATATTTACTAATTCATTTATATGTGACAACGATGATCTTATTTTCCTTATTGATAAATTCTCATATACTAATTTTTTTAATTTCACTAATGTTTCTTTGGGCAGCTGAGCGTTTGATTAATGAAAATTCTGTCGGCTTAATAAAATGATACACCTTACCGTTTACGTTATTTGCCCTGTGTATGTATGTGGTAGAAATTGTTTTATATGTATATGTGTATGTATATATAAACATGTACCCATATAAACATGTACCCATATAAATATGTACAAATATAAATATGTACAAATATAAACATGTACAAATATAAACATGTACAAATATAAA
>NW_022327186.1:0-8894 GCF_002776525.5 Piliocolobus tephrosceles | reverse complement strand
ACATTAGTATAATAATAATTTAGTTTGCAAACACGCTAAACTTTTTTAAATTATATATTACATTTTTTTTATGTGTGTTGATATGTTATTGTAAATTATGACATATAACAGAAATTAATTTATATTTTAGAACCAAATTCGCTTGAATTCCATAATAATTGACTTTGATGTCATATATTTATTTTTAATTTGAAAGGAACTTAATGAAATCATAAAAGCAACAATTATTGAAATGTTTTTTTTTTTCTCTTATAATTTTTGTGAAAGAAATTGCTAAATAAAAAAAATTCAATATTAAATATTACAAAATAAGAACTTAACTTAAATATAACTTTTTTATATTTAATAATATAATGATTAACTATATTTAATAATAATTATTTAGAAAACGTATAAAAATAGGAAAGAAATCATATAAAAAAAAAAAGTTTTATTATAACTATGGCTAAATTTTTTTTTTTGTTGATTATGAATAATAGAAAAGGAAAATTGGTTGCATGCTTATTAAGATTTTCGTCGTTACTATTTAACCCAAGTACCTAATACTGATGTAATTATATAGATCCGTTTTTAATAAACTTTAACAAATTTATAGTGCACTTAATAAATGTAAATTAAATGTTTTTATTTTAATACGCGTTGCTAGCTTTATTTACAAAAAAAAACACAATGATTAGTTAAAAAAAAAGAAAATAGCAAAAAAAATAGCTTAAAGTAAAAAAAAAGGCTTTTTTTTTTAATATTAGTATTTGTTTAACTGAAATAAATTAGGTTTATAATTAATATATTACTTGCAGTTTTAAATTTAAATTAATAATTACTAGGTTTTTTTTTTTTTTTTTTTTTTTTTTTTTAATTATAAAAATAACCATTTTTTTTTTTTGTTTTTGCAAGTCAACTTATTGTATGTTTATTAAACTATTTTATATATTATATATAAGTAAAATAAAAATACATTCATTACAATTTAGGAAAAAAAAAAAAAAAAAAAAAAAAAAGGCATGCATTTTTTTATAATACATATACTAATATATTTACACATGAAATGTGTAAAAAAAATATAAATATTTATAAATATATATTTCGTAGCTAAAATTTTTATATATTAGTTAAAAGAAAATTTTCATAGTTATAAAAAAAAAAAAATATTAGAACAAATCTTATTGTTTTTATCGTTAACTTTTTTATGGGATCATGTGTTCAACGTTAATTAGTTTACATATATTTTTATATATATACTGCATTTTCTTTTCTTTTTTTTATATGTATAATAATATATAAATGTGTTAGACACCAACAGTTGTGCCAGATAGTGTACAATTTTTTTTTTTTTTTTTTTTTATATTCCTATCTATATGAAATGTTTTTTTTTTTTTATTTAATACAATGAACAAAATTATTATTTTTTTTTTGGTTCATTTATATGTAATATATGTTTTATTTGGAGAGCATGTGTCGCACGTTACACAAGTAATTTTTTATAAAAATAAGAAAAAAATATGTAATAATTCAAATGATAGATAAAGCTAATATATATATATATATATATATATATATATATACATTAAATTGTATAACAAATTATTTATATATTAATTGTTTTTTTTTTTATTATTTTTATCATTTTTATAGATAAACAATGACTCATTGGAAAATAATAACGAAAAATCTAAAGAACAACAAAAGGTGCACGCATTATATAAAAATAACGGTTTCTCGTTTATTGAACATAGTAAAAAATATATAAAAGTGAAAAATAAAAAAATTAAAAAAAATAAAAAAAAAAAATATTATGAACGATGTAAATAATTGGGAAGATACTCAAATAGATTTAAAAGAAAATGAAAATAGTGCACATTTAGAAAATGTTGAAAGCAATAATAAAAATGCAGACAGTATATTTTCGGAAAATGTTGAAAACAATGAAAAAAGTGAAGATATAAACATGACTAATATAATTAATGATGATAAATATGAAAAACATATACTTGGTGAAAAATTTTTTAATCCTAATGTGGGTGATAAAAATAGGTTTGTTAAAAAAAAATTTAATGCTTCAGCCGCAAAAACAAACGAAGTTGTTTCAAATTCTGAACAAGTTTCTAAAATGATAAAACCAAAACGAACAATGGATAAACTAACAATCAATACATCAAAAGTAGAAAGAGGTTTTAACAAAGATTATATAGCTTCAACAAATAATAGAACACTGGATACATTTATAGAAACATCTAAAGCCACTATTAATTTTGAAGGTGCAACAAATGATGAAATAAATAATACTGACTTTTATGCAAAAAAGGCTATTGATAGTTTGGAATATAAAAATAAATTTGATAATAGTTTTAAACCATCTGATAAGACTGAAAAAGGAGCTTTAGAAAAAAAGGAAGATGTACTTCGTATATATAATGATTTAAATGCATATATAAACGATAATATAAAAGATTTAGGAGAAGAAAACGGAGAATATGATGCAAACGAATATTCAAAAAAAATTGATACAGCATTGGAAAAAGCCAAGAGTGCAATTGATGAAGTCAAAACGTTGTCAAATAAATTTAAAAATTTTGGAAACATGTCTGACAGCACACATAATTATAAGAGTTTATATAATATCGATTACGCAAATATTTCAGATACTAAACTAAATGAAGCATTTTTATCGGATAAGAAATTATTTGAAAAAATTACATCGGAAAAACTTACTGAAAAGATAATCGAAAAAGTAAATAATATTATAACGTATGCTAAAAAAGCAAAAGGCAATGAAAATGAAGCTATAAAAAAAAAAGAAACTGCAATTAACTACATTAACAAGAGTGGGGTCGTAGATTTACTTGAAGATATACAAGTTGTAAAAAATGCAGAATATGAAATTACTGATTATGCAAATGAAGCCAAAGATATATATAAAAAAGCCAATGAAGCATATCAATCAGTTTTAGCTATAGATAAAAATGTTGCTGATATATCTAAAAATTCTACATTAGCATCAAAAATCGTAAAACAATTTATTGATGCAACTGAAAATGCAAGGAGAATTTTTAATTATACGATAAAAGCTGAAAATAATATAAAGGAAGCTATTAACGAAATTAAAGAAGTAATACAAATTATAATAGCTGCAAAGGAAGCAGTAACTGAAGCAAATAACGCCAAGAATATATCTGAAACAGCAAAAAAAACTTCCATTTTAAAAGATGCGACCAACGCAGCAGCAATAACTACAATAAAGGTACATAAAGCAAATGTAGCATTAGAAACAACAGAAAAACATGTTAAACAATTAGATTTATTGTTAGTAAAAAAAAAAGGAAACGGAGAAACACGTGAAAAATATACTAAAAAATATATATTAATCGCTAAAGATGCCGCTGATAATGCAAAAAAAGCATCTGAAGAGGCTAAAATAGCAGTTAATAAATTAAAAATAGAAATAATTAAAACTGTTACTAACAAAATAGTTATAGTAGCACAAAATGCTACAAAATCAGCTAATGCGGCAAAAAAAGCTGACACTATAGAAGAGGCAGAAAAAGAAGCTACTAAAACTAATCAACATGAAAATGATGCTATAAAAGCATTAAAAGAAGTTAAAGATGTAGGTAAAAATTTTAAAGATGCTGAAACATATATTAAGATATCTGAAGACGCAGTTACTGAAGCAAAATTAGCAAATACTGAAGCAAATGCTGCAGTTAACAAAATTAAAATTATAAACATAGCAAAGAATTATGTAAAAAAAAGCAGATGAAGCAGCTAATAAAGCTGAAAATATTGCTAATGAGGCAAAAAAAGCTGTTACTGTAAAAGATGTGATAGATGCCACTATTAAATGTAAAGCATATATACAAGATGCTGAAAAAGCGTTACAAGATGCTGAAGATGTTAGTAAAAATATAATAGATGTTATGGATTATATAAATGACGGAAAAGAAGCAGTTGGTAAAGCAAAAAATGCATTGTCCAACATGAAAAAAACAATTGATACAATAGTAGCAGTAAAAAACACTGAATCTAGTACTTTAAAAGTACAAATTGCAGCACAAAAAGCAGAGGACGCAGCTAATACAGCAAAAAGTGCAAAAACGTTAGAAGAAGCGGTAAATGCTGCTTATTTAGCTAAAAAGTATGAAACAGAAGCTAATACAGCATTACACGAAGCGATAAAGCACAGTTTTAATGTAGATAAAGCGAAAGTATATATTAAAACAGCTGAACTAGCTAAAAATATAGCTAAAATTGCAGTAGATGTAGCAAATGAAGCAGTTAAAAATATGAAAACTATAAAAAAAGTTGAAGCTATAGTTAATATGTTAATTGAAGAAGCAAAGAAAGCTGAAGATGCATATATTAAAGCAAACAATGCTAATAATATAAACTCCGCAGTAAGTGCCGCAGAAGAAACTATAGAACATGCAAAAAAAGTTAATGAATTGTTAGAGGAAGCTATTAAACTAGGAGATACTTTAGCGAACGCTAAAAAGTTTATTAAAAAGGGTAAAGAATTTGCAACTAAAGCTGAAAAAGCAGTGCATAATGCTAAAATTGCGGTTAATGAAATCACAGCAGCAACGAATGCTGAAAATGCATCCAATAAAGCACATGAAGCAGTAGTAAAAGCTGAAGAAATTTTGAAAGCACTTGAAAACAATAATAAAAAATCAGATTCTAATGCTGCTAATAAAATTGTTGCTGAGATTGAAACATATGTACAGGAAGCTACGAAAGCAAAAGAAGAAACCATTAAAGAAGCAAAAAAATGTAGTAAAAGCTAAAATATTTATTAAAAAAGCTGAAGAAGCTTTTAAAAAAATGAATGATATATTTGAAAAATCTAAAAAATTGAAACAAAGTATTAGGGATATAGCAGCTGATAATGTTCAAAAAGCTTCAATAGAAACGGAAAAATACATTAAATTAACAAATGACGCTATTGATGAAGTTAAAAATGCAGCAACGAAAGCAAACATGTATAAAGAACAAATAAAAGCTAAAGATTCTATAAACGAAGCTGCACGTGCTGCTAAATCATATAATGAAGCATCCGATGCCTTGAAACGTGCTACTGAAGCAGCAGAACAGATGAAAAATTTGTTAGAATTATCAAATGATGCTGATTCAAAAAAAAATATCAGCAAAAACTATGCAAAATTATGAAAAAGTAAAATCGGATATAATAGAAGCAGAGAAAATAGCTAAAAAGGCATATGATGATGCATATGAAATTAGAAACATAGTACAAAATAATGCTAAAGAAAAAGTGAATCTTGTTTACCAACATACGTTAGTGGCAAAAAAGGCCGAAAATGACGCTATATTAGCAGTGGGTGCTATTAAAGTTGAAACGAAACCGGCAGAAGCATATAAACATGTAAAAAAAGTTGAGGAAGCCGCCAAGATTGCTGATGCAGCTGCAAAGGAAGCAGAACAGAATGCGAATAGTGCAGAAATAGATGCTTATGATTCAAACAGCGAAAAAGCAACAGAAGATGCATTAACAGCAAGAAATCATGCATCAGAAGCTAAAAAAGCAGCAGAAAATGCAAATGAATTAGTTAACATTGCAAAAAGTGTGGCAAATAATATAAAATTAAAAGCAATTCAAAAAGTTAAACAAGTTGTAGAAAAATCAGATGAACATAATAAAAAAGCATTAGAAGCTATTGAAAAAGTTATAGCTGCATACGAACGAGCAAATATACCTATAGCAGTATATAATATTAAAATTGTAATGGAAGCAGTGACGGAAGCAACTAAAGCATATAAAATGGCATCGGAAGAATTCATGGACGCACTTAAAGAGAAAGATAATATTAAAACTTTAAAGGATATATCTAACGATGAAGAATCAACAAAAATTGCTGATAAAGCATTAAATAACTTTGAAGAAGTTAATTATAAACTAAAAAATGCAGAAGACGCAGTGAAAAAGATGAATAATATTGTGGACAATTTTAAAAATAAAGCAACCGATAAAGCTATAGAGTTTGCGAATAATGTTAAAATTTATGCAAACGTGGTAAAAGAAGCCGAAATTTCATCTATAAATGCATTGAATAATGCTAGCAAAACAAAAAAAGTTAATATAGCATTAAAAGCTGCTACAGATGCTACATATGCTGCTACTGAAGCGATCGATGCTGCAAAGAATGCATCTGATTATGCAAAATTATCTAAATTAGAAGCTAACAAAACAAAGCGTGCTTTAGCAATGAAAAATACTTTGGAAGCTAGAGAAATAGCAGAAAAATCTAATGTATTAGCACTAAATGCAAAAAAAAATGCGGAAATGGCAAAAAAAATAGCGGAAAATGTTAAGTTAGAAGCTTTTAATAATGTAAAATCAGCTGTAAATCAAGCTAAAGAATATGAAAAAATAGCAATGGATGCTGTACATAATGTTATGACAATATGTGCTAATGCATTAAACGATCAAGAAAGAAACTCTGTTACAAAAGCTATGGAAGTAGAAGCTGAAGCAACTAAAACATATAAAATTGCATTAAAAGCAGCTAATAATGCAAATGAATCAGCAAACGAAGCTAAAAAATTATCAGAAATATATGAAGATACAACATCAACAGAAATGGCAAATACGTCTTTGGAAAGCACTAAAAAACTTATGATGGAAATAGTAAAGGCAGAAAAAGCAGTTAAAGAAGCAAACAAAAATGTAGACGAATTGAAAAATGAGGCAGTTGCTAGGGTGGCACAACATTTGGCTAAAACTAAGGAGTTTGCGAAAATAGCAGAAGAAGCAAAAATTGAACTAATGAACGCATTGAATGGGTTAAAAACGACAACAAAATCTGAAATTACATTGAAAACAACAAAAGATTGTAAAAATGTTTCTAAAAAAGCTATTACAGCTGCAAAAAAATGCATTTGAGTATGCAAATTTAGCCAAGGATGAAGCAAAAACTACAAAACGTGCTATAGCAATAAGAGATGCAATTAAAGCAAGAGAAATCGCGGAAAAAGCTAAAGCCTTTGCAGAAAATGCAGACAAAATTACAAATGAAATATGGATAGCAGAAGAAAAATATAATTTAGAAGCCATACAAAAAGATAAAAAAGAAGAAGAGACAGTAGAAAAAGCTAAAATCGTAAACAAAAGTGACACAGAAAAAGCAGAAAATATGATTAAATTAACTGATAAGGATGATAAAAATACAAACATGTCTGATATTAATATTGCTGATAAAAAGAATATTCAAACAGGTGATGTAATAGAAAGCAAATTAAATGATTACGATATGTCACATACAAGAAATATACATTTTCATGGTAATTTAGAAAAGCATAATGATAAATTAAATGATTTAAATGATCACGAAACAAAAGGTGTTGATGTAACAGAACTGTCTATTGATGAAACATGCAAACACCAGCGCGCTACAGACTATTGTATTAATTTTAATAAAAATGATTTTTCAAAGATGTGTGCTAATCTAATGAAAAATGGACTTTGCTGTAAAATTGCAGAAAAATGTTTAGTTAACCCTCAAATTAAGGATGAAGAATATTTGCAGTGTGTTAACCACGAAATTAATACGTCGTTACCGAGTTGTTTTAAAAACAGATCATTTGGAAGTACGTTAAATGAATATGTTTAACATTGCAACATAAAATAATAAAAAAATAAAAAAGTTTTACTATTACTATTATTTATTACTAATAATAATTATAATAATTTTATTTTTGTCGTGTTTATTTTTTTATTTTTTTTTTGTATTATAGGACAAACTTATTTTGCTGCTGGAGGAGGAATACTATTATTAATTTTGATGATAGTTTTATACAACACCAAATCACAGAACAAGTAAGAGCAAAAATAAAAAGATAAGATTTGGTATTAAAAATAATGCACCACTATATGAAATGAAACATAATATTTTAAGTAAAAAATAATATTATATATAAAATAATTATATATTTATTTTTTTTTTAATTTTTTTGTTCAGTACGGAAGAATCTGACATTTTCATTGACGATAACGAGTTTTACGGACCACATAAAATTAATATAATACGTAATGATTTTAAGAATAATAATGCAAAATGTATTACTTTTTAAATTATAATATACTAAAAACAGTACATAATTTTTTTTTTTTTTTTTTTTTAGATAATGATGAAATAATTAATACCAATTTTGAGGAGATTCAGAAAAGTTATGATGATGAAGCGAATTTAATTTAAGCACCTGTGTATGCGTATAATTTTTTATAAAATCTACAAATAACTACACGTAAATAAGTATGTATATATATATATATATATATATTAGCGTTAAAGTTATAATGCTACTACATTGTGTGTAATTTATTTAATTTTTTTTATTGTAGTATATTTTTTGTCATTATAATAATAAATATATATGTGTGTACACAGTCTCATTACATATTTTAAGTTATATTAAGGTTGTAAAGCTTTTAGGTTTGGAATATAAATGTTTTTTTATGTTGGTAAATAATATGTGTTTATTATAAGACACATAATTAAAACTATTTTTATATGTAATAAGATTGTTATTACTCAAAAAAAAATGTACTTTAAATTAATACTCATTTGTAATATTAAAAAATTATAATTCAAAGTTTAACTTTTTTTTATATATGTTAGTATTAATTACAAAAGTTATACTTTTTTATAACATATGAAATAAAAAAAAAATTATCATATAAATAAATATATATATTTATGTTCATAACATTATTTTTTTATATACATAATTTTAATTATATATTTTTTATGATGTATTATAGCACTTATTTAGTTGGTTCATCGATAGTTTGGCTAGATTTCATCGATAGTTTTTCTAGGGTTCATCGATAGTTTGGCTAGGGTTCATCGATAGTTTTGCTAGGGTTCATCGATAGTTTTGCT
>NW_022327185.1:0-3441 GCF_002776525.5 Piliocolobus tephrosceles | reverse complement strand
TTCACCAAACCCATTTAAATTATGCTCATTTTCACCAAACCCATTTATATCATGTCCATTTTCACCATGCCCATTTTCATCTTCCTCATCTTCATCATCTTCATAATCTTCATCATCTTCATAATCTTCACCATCTTCATCATCTTCACTATCTTCATTATCTTCATCATCTTCACCATCTTCATCATCTTCATTTTCATCATCTGTACTCTCAGCAGCATTATTAGAACTTTTAAGTAAATCCATATTTTTTACTTTCACATGTCTATAAGTTTCATTTACGGTCTTTACTTTACATGTCACTGTTTTCTGCTTATTTAAGCATGTATAGTCCTTACTATGAAAAACAGTATCACTACTTCTACCATTTGATTTTTCAGTAGTACATAATACATTATTATGTGTCTTCAATAATGTATTATTTATTATATTAAATACTTTGTTGTTTAATTGATTACATCCCGTTTTATATAAAGTGTATAAAAACATAAACAAAATCAATAACACTAATACGAATATTACAAAAATTATAAAATATATAATATAATCCGAATGGAATGGTCCAATTGTACTAACAGTTGCATTTGCAGAAGAACTTTCCGTGTTATGTAGATTAGAACAACTTTCAAGACTTTCTATTACATTACCAAAAATGTTAGATGTAACATTTGTAAATGTGTCATTGTTAGATTCTATTATATTATTAAGCGTGTTGTTTAAAATTGTTGAATTAGTTTCGTTTTCGCCATTAATATCTGCAACGACATAAATTATGTTTTGTAAATTATTTGAAATATCAAAAGAATTTTTCTGAGCCATATATTTCACTTTTTTTATTTTATTATATATTAAAAAAAAAAAAAAAAAAAAATCAAGTATAATAACTTTATATAAACTCGTTTTTAAAGCAATTTTTAAAAACTGTAATTATACTACAAAAAATATTTTTTTTTTGGCAAATATCTAAACTAATTTATAACAAAACAAATATCCTATAAAAAAATTACAATGTTCAAATAAACAAATTAATATCATATATCACACGTATGATATTCTATTAAAAATTAAATTTTCAAAATTGCTGTCTTAAAAACCATCAATAACCTTAAATAAAATTTAAACATATACTTGATCAATTATTATAAATAAAAACATTGATATGTTGAATATATCCTCTACACATATTTTTATTATATTTATATATGTATTCATTACATTACATTTAAAACATCATAAATCAGCAAACGGTTTATAATTTTTAAGCAAATGTCATATAGTAGAATAATGATATAATATATATATATATATATATAATTTACATATATCGAATTATTTTTTTAAAAGTTATATATTGAATATTAAACCAGACTATACAACATTTACTCTGTTTTAATTATAGTATTATTATATTATATGTGTGTAATCAAATCATAAAATAACAAAGTTTTAAAATGAATCATTTACTGTAGCTAAAAATTATTTCTTTTATAAAACTTTATTGCCTTTATTGTAAAAACGTGGCAAAACTATTTATAAAAGCATAGCAGAAATAAAAAAAAAAATGAAAATGCATCATTACATAATAACATAAAACGTTTATTCTGTGGTTAATTTAGATATTTATAGTTGTTACTCAATCTTTTTATTTTTATTCAAAAATTTCCACTTTTTCATATATTCACAACAATACTCATTTTAATGTTATTACAAGTGAGAATGCACAAAAATTATGATTAAATTATTTGTGTTTTATTATATATTTTTTTTTATGTTTTTTTTTTTTGTCATGTGCTTACATGTATTATAAAATCTTTTTTTTTTATATGTATTCATATTTATATTAAGTTTTAAAGCACCAATAAAGAAATAATATTAACTTCAATAACATAAAGTGCAATGATTTTGTTTGTTCTTTAGTTGTAAAAATATACTTCTATAAAAAATGAAACTTAGCTAATAATATAATATTATTCAAAAAAGAACTCAAACGTATAGTATGCATAAAAAAATATAAAACAATGCTAATAACGACAAAATATATAATTAAAATAAAAAAAAAAACATCATTTTATTATACGACATTGAAGCTTTTTCTTAATAAAAAAACATATGATAATATTATTTTATACTTTTAACAAAAATTTAATGCATTATACCTAATTTATATAACGTCCAATTGAATAATTTAAAAAAAAAAAAAAAAAACATATAAATGAAGCTTTAAAACGCATATAGAAAACTTGATAAATATAAAAATGAATCTAATACAAAATTTATGCAACTAACTTGTTAAGTATACATGACAATCAATAAACATAAACAGAACATTTACCGTAAGTTTTCATACATAATTTTTTGTATATTTTTTGCCTAATTTTTTTTTAAGTATCAGTTGCGTGCGATTATGATTAGTGGTCTTGTATTTTTTTTAATTAATACTTATAACTTTAATATTCACTTTTTTTTTTTTTTTTTTTTTTTTTTTGTGTTACAACTGTAACATTTACATAACACATTTTAAAATAAAACGTACCACAAATAATACATTGAATAATAACAATTTTAACGTATATTTAAATGAACTGTATAGTTTTTTTTTTTTTTTTGGTGTAGTAAAAATAAAAAAATAATGAATTCAATAATAATATATGGTAAAATTGAAAATAAACAAGTAAAAAATAAAAAAATAAAAAGGTTTAAAAATGATGTAAAAAATTATGTTGTTATTTTTATTATCGTCTTTATTTTTATTACTATTTTATTATTGTGTTTATATTGTATATGCCAATAGATAACATAAAGATGTACTAATTTTATAAATAAAAAAAAAATTGTTAATTTTATAAAAGTTTAATTTTTATGAAACAAATAATTATAGTAATATATATATAATGAAACTTTCCAAATTTTAATTTGGCAACTTATAATGACCTATATTAATAACATACTTATTAATATGTTTATCCATAATATTATTTTGGCCACTAATTTATTATTAATGTGACATACTATTATTTTCATTATTTAAACAATTATGCATATAGCCTTTATTTAAGCAAAACGCTCATATGACTGGTTCCATTTAAAAATTATTGAAACATTTGTTGTCAAAATATTAAAATGTGTTGTTCCAATGCTCTTGGTGGCATAAGATTGGGTTCAGTTTCATCTTTATGCTAATAATCGTGATAGTGTTTTATAAAGAACGTAAAAAAAAACATGTTATCCTGTATAACTTAATAGAACAGAAATTGTATTAACCTTTGAGCATTAAATATAACTTGTATCATCAATATTAGTACACATACATAAAGAAACTAATTCAATCAGTTTTTTATTATCATTGTTTTCATTATGTTTTGAATACATTATAATTTTAAAGATCTATTATAGTACCCTAGCAAAACTATCGATGAACCCTAGCAAAACTATCGATGAACC
>NW_022327184.1:0-3441 GCF_002776525.5 Piliocolobus tephrosceles | reverse complement strand
GGTTCATCGATAGTTTTGCTAGGGTTCATCGATAGTTTTGCTAGGGTACTATAATAGATCTTTAAAATTATAATGTATTCAAAACATAATGAAAACAATGATAATAAAAAACTGATTGAATTAGTTTCTTTATGTATGTGTACTAATATTGATGATACAAGTTATATTTAATGCTCAAAGGTTAATACAATTTCTGTTCTATTAAGTTATACAGGATAACATGTTTTTTTTTACGTTCTTTATAAAACACTATCACGATTATTAGCATAAAGATGAAACTGAACCCAATCTTATGCCACCAAGAGCATTGGAACAACACATTTTAATATTTTGACAACAAATGTTTCAATAATTTTTAAATGGAACCAGTCATATGAGCGTTTTGCTTAAATAAAGGCTATATGCATAATTGTTTAAATAATGAAAATAATAGTATGTCACATTAATAATAAATTAGTGGCCAAAATAATATTATGGATAAACATATTAATAAGTATGTTATTAATATAGGTCATTATAAGTTGCCAAATTAAAATTTGGAAAGTTTCATTATATATATATTACTATAATTATTTGTTTCATAAAAATTAAACTTTTATAAAATTAACAATTTTTTTTTTATTTATAAAATTAGTACATCTTTATGTTATCTATTGGCATATACAATATAAACACAATAATAAAATAGTAATAAAAATAAAGACGATAATAAAAATAACAACATAATTTTTTACATCATTTTTAAACCTTTTTATTTTTTTATTTTTTACTTGTTTATTTTCAATTTTACCATATATTATTATTGAATTCATTATTTTTTTATTTTTACTACACCAAAAAAAAAAAAAAAACTATACAGTTCATTTAAATATACGTTAAAATTGTTATTATTCAATGTATTATTTGTGGTACGTTTTATTTTAAAATGTGTTATGTAAATGTTACAGTTGTAACACAAAAAAAAAAAAAAAAAAAAAAAAAAAGTGAATATTAAAGTTATAAGTATTAATTAAAAAAAATACAAGACCACTAATCATAATCGCACGCAACTGATACTTAAAAAAAAATTAGGCAAAAAATATACAAAAAATTATGTATGAAAACTTACGGTAAATGTTCTGTTTATGTTTATTGATTGTCATGTATACTTAACAAGTTAGTTGCATAAATTTTGTATTAGATTCATTTTTATATTTATCAAGTTTTCTATATGCGTTTTAAAGCTTCATTTATATGTTTTTTTTTTTTTTTTTTAAATTATTCAATTGGACGTTATATAAATTAGGTATAATGCATTAAATTTTTGTTAAAAGTATAAAATAATATTATCATATGTTTTTTTATTAAGAAAAAGCTTCAATGTCGTATAATAAAATGATGTTTTTTTTTTTATTTTAATTATATATTTTGTCGTTATTAGCATTGTTTTATATTTTTTTATGCATACTATACGTTTGAGTTCTTTTTTGAATAATATTATATTATTAGCTAAGTTTCATTTTTTATAGAAGTATATTTTTACAACTAAAGAACAAACAAAATCATTGCACTTTATGTTATTGAAGTTAATATTATTTCTTTATTGGTGCTTTAAAACTTAATATAAATATGAATACATATAAAAAAAAAAGATTTTATAATACATGTAAGCACATGACAAAAAAAAAAAACATAAAAAAAAATATATAATAAAACACAAATAATTTAATCATAATTTTTGTGCATTCTCACTTGTAATAACATTAAAATGAGTATTGTTGTGAATATATGAAAAAGTGGAAATTTTTGAATAAAAATAAAAAGATTGAGTAACAACTATAAATATCTAAATTAACCACAGAATAAACGTTTTATGTTATTATGTAATGATGCATTTTCATTTTTTTTTTTATTTCTGCTATGCTTTTATAAATAGTTTTGCCACGTTTTTACAATAAAGGCAATAAAGTTTTATAAAAGAAATAATTTTTAGCTACAGTAAATGATTCATTTTAAAACTTTGTTATTTTATGATTTGATTACACACATATAATATAATAATACTATAATTAAAACAGAGTAAATGTTGTATAGTCTGGTTTAATATTCAATATATAACTTTTAAAAAAATAATTCGATATATGTAAATTATATATATATATATATATATTATATCATTATTCTACTATATGACATTTGCTTAAAAATTATAAACCGTTTGCTGATTTATGATGTTTTAAATGTAATGTAATGAATACATATATAAATATAATAAAAATATGTGTAGAGGATATATTCAACATATCAATGTTTTTATTTATAATAATTGATCAAGTATATGTTTAAATTTTATTTAAGGTTATTGATGGTTTTTAAGACAGCAATTTTGAAAATTTAATTTTTAATAGAATATCATACGTGTGATATATGATATTAATTTGTTTATTTGAACATTGTAATTTTTTTATAGGATATTTGTTTTGTTATAAATTAGTTTAGATATTTGCCAAAAAAAAAATATTTTTTGTAGTATAATTACAGTTTTTAAAAATTGCTTTAAAAACGAGTTTATATAAAGTTATTATACTTGATTTTTTTTTTTTTTTTTTTTTAATATATAATAAAATAAAAAAAGTGAAATATATGGCTCAGAAAAATTCTTTTGATATTTCAAATAATTTACAAAACATAATTTATGTCGTTGCAGATATTAATGGCGAAAACGAAACTAATTCAACAATTTTAAACAACACGCTTAATAATATAATAGAATCTAACAATGACACATTTACAAATGTTACATCTAACATTTTTGGTAATGTAATAGAAAGTCTTGAAAGTTGTTCTAATCTACATAACACGGAAAGTTCTTCTGCAAATGCAACTGTTAGTACAATTGGACCATTCCATTCGGATTATATTATATATTTTATAATTTTTGTAATATTCGTATTAGTGTTATTGATTTTGTTTATGTTTTTATACACTTTATATAAAACGGGATGTAATCAATTAAACAACAAAGTATTTAATATAATAAATAATACATTATTGAAGACACATAATAATGTATTATGTACTACTGAAAAATCAAATGGTAGAAGTAGTGATACTGTTTTTCATAGTAAGGACTATACATGCTTAAATAAGCAGAAAACAGTGACATGTAAAGTAAAGACCGTAAATGAAACTTATAGACATGTGAAAGTAAAAAATATGGATTTACTTAAAAGTTCTAATAATGCTGCTGAGAGTACAGATGATGAAAATGAAGATGATGAAGATGGTGAAGATGATGAAGATAATGAAGATAGTGAAGATGATGAAGATGGTGAAGATTATGAAGATGATGAAGATTATGAAGATGATGAAGATGAGGAAGATGAAAATGGGCATGGTGAAAATGGACATGATATAAATGGGTTTGGTGAAAATGAGCATAATTTAAATGGGTTTGGTGAA
>NW_022327183.1:0-3444 GCF_002776525.5 Piliocolobus tephrosceles | reverse complement strand
TTCACCAAACCCATTTAAATTATGCTCATTTTCACCAAACCCATTTATATCATGTCCATTTTCACCATGCCCATTTTCATCTTCCTCATCTTCATCATCTTCATAATCTTCATCATCTTCATAATCTTCACCATCTTCATCATCTTCACTATCTTCATTATCTTCATCATCTTCACCATCTTCATCATCTTCATTTTCATCATCTGTACTCTCAGCAGCATTATTAGAACTTTTAAGTAAATCCATATTTTTTACTTTCACATGTCTATAAGTTTCATTTACGGTCTTTACTTTACATGTCACTGTTTTCTGCTTATTTAAGCATGTATAGTCCTTACTATGAAAAACAGTATCACTACTTCTACCATTTGATTTTTCAGTAGTACATAATACATTATTATGTGTCTTCAATAATGTATTATTTATTATATTAAATACTTTGTTGTTTAATTGATTACATCCCGTTTTATATAAAGTGTATAAAAACATAAACAAAATCAATAACACTAATACGAATATTACAAAAATTATAAAATATATAATATAATCCGAATGGAATGGTCCAATTGTACTAACAGTTGCATTTGCAGAAGAACTTTCCGTGTTATGTAGATTAGAACAACTTTCAAGACTTTCTATTACATTACCAAAATGTTAGATGTAACATTTGTAAATGTGTCATTGTTAGATTCTATTATATTATTAAGCGTGTTGTTTAAAATTGTTGAATTAGTTTCGTTTTCGCCATTAATATCTGCAACGACATAAATTATGTTTTGTAAATTATTTGAAATATCAAAAGAATTTTTCTGAGCCATATATTTCACTTTTTTTATTTTATTATATATTAAAAAAAAAAAAAAAAAAAAATCAAGTATAATAACTTTATATAAACTCGTTTTTAAAGCAATTTTTAAAAACTGTAATTATACTACAAAAAATATTTTTTTTTTGGCAAATATCTAAACTAATTTATAACAAAACAAATATCCTATAAAAAAATTACAATGTTCAAATAAACAAATTAATATCATATATCACACGTATGATATTCTATTAAAAATTAAATTTTCAAAATTGCTGTCTTAAAAACCATCAATAACCTTAAATAAAATTTAAACATATACTTGATCAATTATTATAAATAAAAACATTGATATGTTGAATATATCCTCTACACATATTTTTATTATATTTATATATGTATTCATTACATTACATTTAAAACATCATAAATCAGCAAACGGTTTATAATTTTTAAGCAAATGTCATATAGTAGAATAATGATATAATATATATATATATATATAATTTACATATATCGAATTATTTTTTTAAAAGTTATATATTGAATATTAAACCAGACTATACAACATTTACTCTGTTTTAATTATAGTATTATTATATTATATGTGTGTAATCAAATCGTAAAATAACAAAGTTTTAAAATGAATCATTTACTGTAGCTAAAAATTATTTCTTTTATAAAACTTTATTGCCTTTATTGTAAAAAACGTGGCAAAACTATTTATAAAAGCATAGCAGAAATAAAAAAAAAAATGAAAATGCATCATTACATAATAACATAAAACGTTTATTCTGTGGTTAATTTAGATATTTATAGTTGTTACTCAATCTTTTTATTTTTTATTCAAAAATTTCCACTTTTTCATATATTCACAACAATACTCATTTTAATGTTATTACAAGTGAGAATGCACAAAAATTATGATTAAATTATTTGTGTTTTATTATATATTTTTTTTTATGTTTTTTTTTTTTGTCATGTGCTTACATGTATTATAAAATCTTTTTTTTTTATATGTATTCATATTTATATTAAGTTTTAAAGCACCAATAAAGAAATAATATTAACTTCAATAACATAAAGTGCAATGATTTTGTTTGTTCTTTAGTTGTAAAAATATACTTCTATAAAAAATGAAACTTAGCTAATAATATAATATTATTCAAAAAAGAACTCAAACGTATAGTATGCATAAAAAAATATAAAACAATGCTAATAACGACAAAATATATAATTAAAATAAAAAAAAAAACATCATTTTATTATACGACATTGAAGCTTTTTCTTAATAAAAAAAACATATGATAATATTATTTTATACTTTTAACAAAAATTTAATGCATTATACCTAATTTATATAACGTCCAATTGAATAATTTAAAAAAAAAAAAAAAAAACATATAAATGAAGCTTTAAAACGCATATAGAAAACTTGATAAATATAAAAATGAATCTAATACAAAATTTATGCAACTAACTTGTTAAGTATACATGACAATCAATAAACATAAACAGAACATTTACCGTAAGTTTTCATACATAATTTTTTGTATATTTTTTGCCTAATTTTTTTTTTAAGTATCAGTTGCGTGCGATTATGATTAGTGGTCTTGTATTTTTTTTAATTAATACTTATAACTTTAATATTCACTTTTTTTTTTTTTTTTTTTTTTTTTTTGTGTTACAACTGTAACATTTACATAACACATTTTAAAATAAAACGTACCACAAATAATACATTGAATAATAACAATTTTAACGTATATTTAAATGAACTGTATAGTTTTTTTTTTTTTTTTGGTGTAGTAAAAATAAAAAAATAATGAATTCAATAATAATATATGGTAAAATTGAAAATAAACAAGTAAAAAATAAAAAAATAAAAAGGTTTAAAAATGATGTAAAAAATTATGTTGTTATTTTTATTATCGTCTTTATTTTTATTACTATTTTATTATTGTGTTTATATTGTATATGCCAATAGATAACATAAAGATGTACTAATTTTATAAATAAAAAAAAAATTGTTAATTTTATAAAAGTTTAATTTTTATGAAACAAATAATTATAGTAATATATATATAATGAAACTTTCCAAATTTTAATTTGGCAACTTATAATGACCTATATTAATAACATACTTATTAATATGTTTATCCATAATATTATTTTGGCCACTAATTTATTATTAATGTGACATACTATTATTTTCATTATTTAAACAATTATGCATATAGCCTTTATTTAAGCAAAACGCTCATATGACTGGTTCCATTTAAAAATTATTGAAACATTTGTTGTCAAAATATTAAAATGTGTTGTTCCAATGCTCTTGGTGGCATAAGATTGGGTTCAGTTTCATCTTTATGCTAATAATCGTGATAGTGTTTTATAAAGAACGTAAAAAAAAAAACATGTTATCCTGTATAACTTAATAGAACAGAAATTGTATTAACCTTTGAGCATTAAATATAACTTGTATCATCAATATTAGTACACATACATAAAGAAACTAATTCAATCAGTTTTTTATTATCATTGTTTTCATTATGTTTTGAATACATTATAATTTTAAAGATCTATTATAGTACCCTAGCAAAACTATCGATGAACCCTAGCAAAACTATCGATGAACC
>NW_022327182.1:0-3444 GCF_002776525.5 Piliocolobus tephrosceles | reverse complement strand
GGTTCATCGATAGTTTTGCTAGGGTTCATCGATAGTTTTGCTAGGGTACTATAATAGATCTTTAAAATTATAATGTATTCAAAACATAATGAAAACAATGATAATAAAAAACTGATTGAATTAGTTTCTTTATGTATGTGTACTAATATTGATGATACAAGTTATATTTAATGCTCAAAGGTTAATACAATTTCTGTTCTATTAAGTTATACAGGATAACATGTTTTTTTTTTTACGTTCTTTATAAAACACTATCACGATTATTAGCATAAAGATGAAACTGAACCCAATCTTATGCCACCAAGAGCATTGGAACAACACATTTTAATATTTTGACAACAAATGTTTCAATAATTTTTAAATGGAACCAGTCATATGAGCGTTTTGCTTAAATAAAGGCTATATGCATAATTGTTTAAATAATGAAAATAATAGTATGTCACATTAATAATAAATTAGTGGCCAAAATAATATTATGGATAAACATATTAATAAGTATGTTATTAATATAGGTCATTATAAGTTGCCAAATTAAAATTTGGAAAGTTTCATTATATATATATTACTATAATTATTTGTTTCATAAAAATTAAACTTTTATAAAATTAACAATTTTTTTTTTATTTATAAAATTAGTACATCTTTATGTTATCTATTGGCATATACAATATAAACACAATAATAAAATAGTAATAAAAATAAAGACGATAATAAAAATAACAACATAATTTTTTACATCATTTTTAAACCTTTTTATTTTTTTATTTTTTACTTGTTTATTTTCAATTTTACCATATATTATTATTGAATTCATTATTTTTTTATTTTTACTACACCAAAAAAAAAAAAAAAACTATACAGTTCATTTAAATATACGTTAAAATTGTTATTATTCAATGTATTATTTGTGGTACGTTTTATTTTAAAATGTGTTATGTAAATGTTACAGTTGTAACACAAAAAAAAAAAAAAAAAAAAAAAAAAAGTGAATATTAAAGTTATAAGTATTAATTAAAAAAAATACAAGACCACTAATCATAATCGCACGCAACTGATACTTAAAAAAAAAATTAGGCAAAAAATATACAAAAAATTATGTATGAAAACTTACGGTAAATGTTCTGTTTATGTTTATTGATTGTCATGTATACTTAACAAGTTAGTTGCATAAATTTTGTATTAGATTCATTTTTATATTTATCAAGTTTTCTATATGCGTTTTAAAGCTTCATTTATATGTTTTTTTTTTTTTTTTTTAAATTATTCAATTGGACGTTATATAAATTAGGTATAATGCATTAAATTTTTGTTAAAAGTATAAAATAATATTATCATATGTTTTTTTTATTAAGAAAAAGCTTCAATGTCGTATAATAAAATGATGTTTTTTTTTTTATTTTAATTATATATTTTGTCGTTATTAGCATTGTTTTATATTTTTTTATGCATACTATACGTTTGAGTTCTTTTTTGAATAATATTATATTATTAGCTAAGTTTCATTTTTTATAGAAGTATATTTTTACAACTAAAGAACAAACAAAATCATTGCACTTTATGTTATTGAAGTTAATATTATTTCTTTATTGGTGCTTTAAAACTTAATATAAATATGAATACATATAAAAAAAAAAGATTTTATAATACATGTAAGCACATGACAAAAAAAAAAAACATAAAAAAAAATATATAATAAAACACAAATAATTTAATCATAATTTTTGTGCATTCTCACTTGTAATAACATTAAAATGAGTATTGTTGTGAATATATGAAAAAGTGGAAATTTTTGAATAAAAAATAAAAAGATTGAGTAACAACTATAAATATCTAAATTAACCACAGAATAAACGTTTTATGTTATTATGTAATGATGCATTTTCATTTTTTTTTTTATTTCTGCTATGCTTTTATAAATAGTTTTGCCACGTTTTTTACAATAAAGGCAATAAAGTTTTATAAAAGAAATAATTTTTAGCTACAGTAAATGATTCATTTTAAAACTTTGTTATTTTACGATTTGATTACACACATATAATATAATAATACTATAATTAAAACAGAGTAAATGTTGTATAGTCTGGTTTAATATTCAATATATAACTTTTAAAAAAATAATTCGATATATGTAAATTATATATATATATATATATTATATCATTATTCTACTATATGACATTTGCTTAAAAATTATAAACCGTTTGCTGATTTATGATGTTTTAAATGTAATGTAATGAATACATATATAAATATAATAAAAATATGTGTAGAGGATATATTCAACATATCAATGTTTTTATTTATAATAATTGATCAAGTATATGTTTAAATTTTATTTAAGGTTATTGATGGTTTTTAAGACAGCAATTTTGAAAATTTAATTTTTAATAGAATATCATACGTGTGATATATGATATTAATTTGTTTATTTGAACATTGTAATTTTTTTATAGGATATTTGTTTTGTTATAAATTAGTTTAGATATTTGCCAAAAAAAAAATATTTTTTGTAGTATAATTACAGTTTTTAAAAATTGCTTTAAAAACGAGTTTATATAAAGTTATTATACTTGATTTTTTTTTTTTTTTTTTTTTAATATATAATAAAATAAAAAAAGTGAAATATATGGCTCAGAAAAATTCTTTTGATATTTCAAATAATTTACAAAACATAATTTATGTCGTTGCAGATATTAATGGCGAAAACGAAACTAATTCAACAATTTTAAACAACACGCTTAATAATATAATAGAATCTAACAATGACACATTTACAAATGTTACATCTAACATTTTGGTAATGTAATAGAAAGTCTTGAAAGTTGTTCTAATCTACATAACACGGAAAGTTCTTCTGCAAATGCAACTGTTAGTACAATTGGACCATTCCATTCGGATTATATTATATATTTTATAATTTTTGTAATATTCGTATTAGTGTTATTGATTTTGTTTATGTTTTTATACACTTTATATAAAACGGGATGTAATCAATTAAACAACAAAGTATTTAATATAATAAATAATACATTATTGAAGACACATAATAATGTATTATGTACTACTGAAAAATCAAATGGTAGAAGTAGTGATACTGTTTTTCATAGTAAGGACTATACATGCTTAAATAAGCAGAAAACAGTGACATGTAAAGTAAAGACCGTAAATGAAACTTATAGACATGTGAAAGTAAAAAATATGGATTTACTTAAAAGTTCTAATAATGCTGCTGAGAGTACAGATGATGAAAATGAAGATGATGAAGATGGTGAAGATGATGAAGATAATGAAGATAGTGAAGATGATGAAGATGGTGAAGATTATGAAGATGATGAAGATTATGAAGATGATGAAGATGAGGAAGATGAAAATGGGCATGGTGAAAATGGACATGATATAAATGGGTTTGGTGAAAATGAGCATAATTTAAATGGGTTTGGTGAA
>NW_022327179.1:0-3325 GCF_002776525.5 Piliocolobus tephrosceles | reverse complement strand
AACTTAACAGGTTCATATTTGAAACATATGTACATATCATATAAAAATCATTATAATATTCTTTATATATTATTTTATTTACATCCCTATTTGTCTTGCTTTCTAGTATAATTAAAAAATTCTATATATAAATTTTTTTTTTTTTTTTTTAAATATAACTCACATATGTAAAAATGAGTAACAAATAACCATGCAAGACCAATTTAGTATTTGCAAATTATAACTAACATTTCTAATTCAATAAAATGTGATAGTTCATAATGTGTACATTTTTTATGTGTCTACACACATAATCCATTATAGAACAACGAACTACAATATTTTATTAATAAATTAAACAACATCACTATTTTTATATGTTTCAACTTCATATAATAACGACCGCTATAATAACATCATTTTACATAATTAAAAATTCATGTTAAATGAAGTTATAATTATTTACTAAAAAAAGATCCTCAGCAGTACATAGTTAACTATAATAAGTTTTATATATATACATGTAATTTTTTTTTAATTTCTTTTTTTTTTTTTACCTATACCAGTAATTACTAACTCAACACAATCGCATTGTAGCGCAATATGAAAAACAATTTTATTAATAACGTTTATTTCAAATATATGTGTTAAAAAAATGGTGTTTTTATTTCATGTATTAGATATAACAAATATGTCATTATTATAATATGTGTGTAAGTGTGTATTGATAAAAGTAAATAACTATTCATACATATAGACTTATTACATCTTACGCAAGACAAAGCTACATTAAAAAATTGTGAAATTAAAAAGTGAAATTGATTGATAGCAAAAAATTTTCTAAACCTACTTTTATAATTCGAACCGTCAAACGATCCATTAGGTTCGTAATCGAAACTAACAAACTTTAAATTGTCAAAATTCGTATATTATTATTAAATTCATTACGGCGTATAAAAATAATCTTATCTCGCAGCTTTAAAAAAGATAAGTAACTTTTTTACATTTTTTTTCGCATTACTAGGCCAAGCTTCGTATCCATTAAGGATATAATAAAGTGTTTTTAAAGAAAAAAAATATACAAAAGAAATGACGAAAAAATGACAGAGCAAATAAAAAAAACAGCGAAATTACCCAAACACTATGCGTAAGTATATATAATAATCATCATAATTTTATATCATCATAAATGCAATTTTACATACAATAGTTCTTATAAACTGCACAAATCAATTTCCTAACATAATTCAATGTATAACTTACTATAGACACATGAACATACAACAATCGAAAGAACGTTAATTAAAAGCCATATCTTTTCATGCGCATAAATAATTACATTTTACTACTACGTATTTGTAACAATACATAATTAAAACGTAAAAAATAAAATAGAGATCCTCATAGTTAATGATTAATGTACATAGTTCATATATTAATTTTTTTTTTTTTTTTTTGCTCATTTATGTTTTTTTAAAGCACATACACAACAAAACAACTTTAAAAAAAAAATTTACAAAATTTGTATTTATGTAATATCCACAACTAATTAATATAAAAATATTCTACAAATACTTTTGTACATAGACATTAGATTAACCATACATGAACCTCAATCATATAAAAAATAACGTGAAAAAATACATTTCCTTATTATTTTAACAATTTTATTTATAGTATTTAATCAGATACTCATTATTTTTTATTTTGTTTGTTTTTACATATACAAAATGCATAAAAAAATTGTAACAATTGTACAACTTTCAACGTGAACAGCATTCAATTGTAAATTTCTAACATGTATTGGGGTCATATGCTACACAACATAAGGTAATTGTTATAACATGAGATAAAAGCAAACAAAAATAACCAAACAAACTCACTTCCCATCAACAACAAAAAGAAATTATTAAACATAACCAATTCAAACTCAAGTAAAAAACCACGACGTAAAAATAATATTTTTTTATACATGTATGTATGTATTTTTTTTTTTTTTTAAACATTATATGTACCCACATTTGTTTGCTCGTGTATTACTAAATGATTTATATTGTTACTTTTTAATTATTACATATAAGTTCAAGATACTCTTTATTTTTTTTTATTTCTATGTATCATATCACACATATTGAAAAATCAATATTATATTTAATGGTATAATTGTTATCATTAAAATTATTATTTTAATATTTATTATAATCAACTGTTTCTTATTAATCTTTTATATCATTAATCTTCTACATCATATGATTCATTTTCATTACTCATATGTTCTGCTGCATTTACATTATCATTTACACTATTTGTGTCATTATTATCGTCCATTTGTTGTGTTACACCCTCAGTACAATTCGAATCATTTGTCTCACTACAAGTAGTATCACCATTATTCACATCATCGGTTACATTACTAGACAAACTATGATACGTTAAACTAATTATACCCATCGTTGTACAATATGTATGAAATCCTTGACGGATAAAATTGTTAGGAACAATTGGAGGGTCATGAATACCTTGTATGTAATTGGAAGTAAAATATAAACTAAACTGGTGGGATCCCTGATGAATATAATTTATTCCTTCTGTTGGATAATTTGCAATATAAACTGTATTTAATCCGTAAAATGCAAAATGAGCTGCCCAATATCCAATTAAATAATTGTGTAAAGGTGTTTCTAAATGACCATCTAACATATAGTTAACAGATAATTGGCTACCCATATTGCTTGACGCACTTCCTGTAATATGCAATAAAATCAATGCATCTTCAAATTCTTGCAAACTACCATGTTGTTGTATTATCAAACCCATTTGGTGCAATGCTAACTGATAAGCTTCATCAATGTACACTCCACTATGTGGAACAGATGTATTACTATGCATATATCCAAAAAGAGTAAAATGTTGTATCCAGTATCCAAGCATAGTAAAGTATGTTGTCGTGTTATTAGGATAATATATAATGCTAATAGAATTTGGGATCATAGTTAAACATGACATTGAAATAGCATTATTACTAGCAGCATTTGCGTCAAAATCATTATTACTAGCAACATTTGCGTCAAAATCATTATTATTAGTACTCATTGTTATAATTGCATCATTATTAACAGCTAATGCTCCACTTGATAAATACATAAAATGAGTAAATTCATTATAAATAGTGTCAGAACTGTGTGCCTGACTATCTTGGAAATTAACACTGTTTTCTCCATTCATTACAGAAGAACCCAATTGTATTTCATATCCATTGTTTACGCCCATATTTTCACCAAGCCCATTTACAGCATGTCCATTTTCACCAAACCCATTTAAATTATGCTCATTTTCACCATGCTCA
>NW_022327178.1:0-3325 GCF_002776525.5 Piliocolobus tephrosceles | reverse complement strand
TGAGCATGGTGAAAATGAGCATAATTTAAATGGGTTTGGTGAAAATGGACATGCTGTAAATGGGCTTGGTGAAAATATGGGCGTAAACAATGGATATGAAATACAATTGGGTTCTTCTGTAATGAATGGAGAAAACAGTGTTAATTTCCAAGATAGTCAGGCACACAGTTCTGACACTATTTATAATGAATTTACTCATTTTATGTATTTATCAAGTGGAGCATTAGCTGTTAATAATGATGCAATTATAACAATGAGTACTAATAATAATGATTTTGACGCAAATGTTGCTAGTAATAATGATTTTGACGCAAATGCTGCTAGTAATAATGCTATTTCAATGTCATGTTTAACTATGATCCCAAATTCTATTAGCATTATATATTATCCTAATAACACGACAACATACTTTACTATGCTTGGATACTGGATACAACATTTTACTCTTTTTGGATATATGCATAGTAATACATCTGTTCCACATAGTGGAGTGTACATTGATGAAGCTTATCAGTTAGCATTGCACCAAATGGGTTTGATAATACAACAACATGGTAGTTTGCAAGAATTTGAAGATGCATTGATTTTATTGCATATTACAGGAAGTGCGTCAAGCAATATGGGTAGCCAATTATCTGTTAACTATATGTTAGATGGTCATTTAGAAACACCTTTACACAATTATTTAATTGGATATTGGGCAGCTCATTTTGCATTTTACGGATTAAATACAGTTTATATTGCAAATTATCCAACAGAAGGAATAAATTATATTCATCAGGGATCCCACCAGTTTAGTTTATATTTTACTTCCAATTACATACAAGGTATTCATGACCCTCCAATTGTTCCTAACAATTTTATCCGTCAAGGATTTCATACATATTGTACAACGATGGGTATAATTAGTTTAACGTATCATAGTTTGTCTAGTAATGTAACCGATGATGTGAATAATGGTGATACTACTTGTAGTGAGACAAATGATTCGAATTGTACTGAGGGTGTAACACAACAAATGGACGATAATAATGACACAAATAGTGTAAATGATAATGTAAATGCAGCAGAACATATGAGTAATGAAAATGAATCATATGATGTAGAAGATTAATGATATAAAAGATTAATAAGAAACAGTTGATTATAATAAATATTAAAATAATAATTTTAATGATAACAATTATACCATTAAATATAATATTGATTTTTCAATATGTGTGATATGATACATAGAAATAAAAAAAAATAAAGAGTATCTTGAACTTATATGTAATAATTAAAAAGTAACAATATAAATCATTTAGTAATACACGAGCAAACAAATGTGGGTACATATAATGTTTAAAAAAAAAAAAAAATACATACATACATGTATAAAAAAATATTATTTTTACGTCGTGGTTTTTTACTTGAGTTTGAATTGGTTATGTTTAATAATTTCTTTTTGTTGTTGATGGGAAGTGAGTTTGTTTGGTTATTTTTGTTTGCTTTTATCTCATGTTATAACAATTACCTTATGTTGTGTAGCATATGACCCCAATACATGTTAGAAATTTACAATTGAATGCTGTTCACGTTGAAAGTTGTACAATTGTTACAATTTTTTTATGCATTTTGTATATGTAAAAACAAACAAAATAAAAAATAATGAGTATCTGATTAAATACTATAAATAAAATTGTTAAAATAATAAGGAAATGTATTTTTTCACGTTATTTTTTATATGATTGAGGTTCATGTATGGTTAATCTAATGTCTATGTACAAAAGTATTTGTAGAATATTTTTATATTAATTAGTTGTGGATATTACATAAATACAAATTTTGTAAATTTTTTTTTTAAAGTTGTTTTGTTGTGTATGTGCTTTAAAAAAACATAAATGAGCAAAAAAAAAAAAAAAAAATTAATATATGAACTATGTACATTAATCATTAACTATGAGGATCTCTATTTTATTTTTTACGTTTTAATTATGTATTGTTACAAATACGTAGTAGTAAAATGTAATTATTTATGCGCATGAAAAGATATGGCTTTTAATTAACGTTCTTTCGATTGTTGTATGTTCATGTGTCTATAGTAAGTTATACATTGAATTATGTTAGGAAATTGATTTGTGCAGTTTATAAGAACTATTGTATGTAAAATTGCATTTATGATGATATAAAATTATGATGATTATTATATATACTTACGCATAGTGTTTGGGTAATTTCGCTGTTTTTTTTATTTGCTCTGTCATTTTTTCGTCATTTCTTTTGTATATTTTTTTTCTTTAAAAACACTTTATTATATCCTTAATGGATACGAAGCTTGGCCTAGTAATGCGAAAAAAAATGTAAAAAAGTTACTTATCTTTTTTAAAGCTGCGAGATAAGATTATTTTTATACGCCGTAATGAATTTAATAATAATATACGAATTTTGACAATTTAAAGTTTGTTAGTTTCGATTACGAACCTAATGGATCGTTTGACGGTTCGAATTATAAAAGTAGGTTTAGAAAATTTTTTGCTATCAATCAATTTCACTTTTTAATTTCACAATTTTTTAATGTAGCTTTGTCTTGCGTAAGATGTAATAAGTCTATATGTATGAATAGTTATTTACTTTTATCAATACACACTTACACACATATTATAATAATGACATATTTGTTATATCTAATACATGAAATAAAAACACCATTTTTTTAACACATATATTTGAAATAAACGTTATTAATAAAATTGTTTTTCATATTGCGCTACAATGCGATTGTGTTGAGTTAGTAATTACTGGTATAGGTAAAAAAAAAAAAAGAAATTAAAAAAAAATTACATGTATATATATAAAACTTATTATAGTTAACTATGTACTGCTGAGGATCTTTTTTTAGTAAATAATTATAACTTCATTTAACATGAATTTTTAATTATGTAAAATGATGTTATTATAGCGGTCGTTATTATATGAAGTTGAAACATATAAAAATAGTGATGTTGTTTAATTTATTAATAAAATATTGTAGTTCGTTGTTCTATAATGGATTATGTGTGTAGACACATAAAAAATGTACACATTATGAACTATCACATTTTATTGAATTAGAAATGTTAGTTATAATTTGCAAATACTAAATTGGTCTTGCATGGTTATTTGTTACTCATTTTTACATATGTGAGTTATATTTAAAAAAAAAAAAAAAAAATTTATATATAGAATTTTTTAATTATACTAGAAAGCAAGACAAATAGGGATGTAAATAAAATAATATATAAAGAATATTATAATGATTTTTATATGATATGTACATATGTTTCAAATATGAACCTGTTAAGTT
>NW_022327177.1:0-3326 GCF_002776525.5 Piliocolobus tephrosceles | reverse complement strand
AACTTAACAGGTTCATATTTGAAACATATGTACATATCATATAAAAAATCATTATAATATTCTTTATATATTATTTTATTTACATCCCTATTTGTCTTGCTTTCTAGTATAATTAAAAAATTCTATATATAAATTTTTTTTTTTTTTTTTTAAATATAACTCACATATGTAAAAATGAGTAACAAATAACCATGCAAGACCAATTTAGTATTTGCAAATTATAACTAACATTTCTAATTCAATAAAATGTGATAGTTCATAATGTGTACATTTTTTATGTGTCTACACACATAATCCATTATAGAACAACGAACTACAATATTTTATTAATAAATTAAACAACATCACTATTTTTTATATGTTTCAACTTCATATAATAACGACCGCTATAATAACATCATTTTACATAATTAAAAATTCATGTTAAATGAAGTTATAATTATTTACTAAAAAAAGATCCTCAGCAGTACATAGTTAACTATAATAAGTTTTATATATATACATGTAATTTTTTTTTAATTTCTTTTTTTTTTTTTACCTATACCAGTAATTACTAACTCAACACAATCGCATTTTAGCGCAATATGAAAAACAATTTTATTAATAACGTTTATTTCAAATATATGTGTTAAAAAAAATGGTGTTTTTATTTCATGTATTAGATATAACAAATATGTCATTATTATAATATGTGTGTAAGTGTGTATTGATAAAAGTAAATAACTATTCATACATATAGACTTATTACATCTTACGCAAGACAAAGCTACATTAAAAAATTGTGAAATTAAAAAGTGAATTGATTGATAGCAAAAAATTTTCTAAACCTACTTTTATAATTCGAACCGTCAAACGATCCATTAGGTTCGTAATCGAAACTAACAAACTTTAAATTGTCAAAATTCGTATATTATTATTAAATTCATTTCGGCGTATAAAAATAATCTTATCTCGCAGCTTTAAAAAAGATAAGTAACTTTTTTACATTTTTTTTCGCATTACTAGGCCAAGCTTCGTATCCATTAAGGATATAATAAAGTGTTTTTAAAGAAAAAAATATACAAAAGAAATGACGAAAAAATGACAGAGCAAATAAAAAAAACAGCGAAATTACCCAAACACTATGCGTAAGTATATATAATAATCATCATAATTTTATATCATCATAAATGCAATTTTACATACAATAGTTCTTATAAACTGCACAAATCAATTTCCTAACATAATTCAATGTATAACTTACTATAGACACATGAACATACAACAATCGAAAGAACGTTAATTAAAAGCCATATCTTTTCATGCGCATAAATAATTACATTTTACTACTACGTATTTGTAACAATACATAATTAAAACGTAAAAAATAAAATAGAGATCCTCATAGTTAATGATTAATGTACATAGTTCATATATTAATTTTTTTTTTTTTTTTTTGCTCATTTATGTTTTTTTAAAGCACATACACAAAAAAACAACTTTAAAAAAAAAATTTACAAAATTTGTATTTATGTAATATCCACAACTAATTAATATAAAAATATTCTACAAATACTTTTGTACATAGACATTAGATTAACCATACATGAACCTCAATCATATAAAAAATAACGTGAAAAAATACATTTCCTTATTATTTTAACAATTTTATTTATAGTATTTAATCAGATACTCATTATTTTTTATTTTGTTTGTTTTTACATATACAAAATGCATAAAAAAAATTGTAACAATTGTACAACTTTCAACGTGAACAGCATTCAATTGTAAATTTCTAACATGTATTGGGGTCATATGCTACACAACATAAGGTAATTGTTATAACATGAGATAAAAGCAAACAAAAATAACCAAACAAACTCACTTCCCATCAACAACAAAAAGAAATTATTAAACATAACCAATTCAAACTCAAGTAAAAAAACCACGACGTAAAAATAATATTTTTTTATACATGTATGTATGTATTTTTTTTTTTTTTTAAACATTATATGTACCCACATTTGTTTGCTCGTGTATTACTAAATGATTTATATTGTTACTTTTTAATTATTACATATAAGTTCAAGATACTCTTTATTTTTTTTTATTTCTATGTATCATATCACACATATTGAAAAATCAATATTATATTTAATGGTATAATTGTTATCATTAAAATTATAATTTTAATATTTATTATAATCAACTGTTTCTTATTAATCTTTTATATCATTAATCTTCTACATCATATGATTCATTTTCATTACTCATATGTTCTGCTGCATTTACATTATCATTTACACTATTTGTGTCATTATTATCGTCCATTTGTTGTGTTACACCCTCAGTACAATTCGAATCATTTGTCTCACTACAAGTAGTATCACCATTATTCACATCATCGGTTACATTACTAGACAAACTATGATACGTTAAACTAATTATACCCATCGTTGTACAATATGTATGAAATCCTTGACGGATAAAATTGTTAGGAACAATTGGAGGGTCATGAATACCTTGTATGTAATTGGAAGTAAAATATAAACTAAACTGGTGGGATCCCTGATGAATATAATTTATTCCTTCTGTTGGATAATTTGCAATATAAACTGTATTTAATCCGTAAAATGCAAAATGAGCTGCCCAATATCCAATTAAATAATTGTGTAAGGTGTTTCTAAATGACCATCTAACATATAGTTAACAGATAATTGGCTACCCATATTGCTTGACGCACTTCCTGTAATATGCAATAAAATCAATGCATCTTCAAATTCTTGCAAACTACCATGTTGTTGTATTATCAAACCCATTTGGTGCAATGCTAACTGATAAGCTTCATCAATGTACACTCCACTATGTGGAACAGATGTATTACTATGCATATATCCAAAAAGAGTAAAATGTTGTATCCAGTATCCAAGCATAGTAAAGTATGTTGTCGTGTTATTAGGATAATATATAATGCTAATAGAATTTGGGATCATAGTTAAACATGACATTGAAATAGCATTATTACTAGCAGCATTTGCGTCAAAATCATTATTACTAGCAACATTTGCGTCAAAATCATTATTATTAGTACTCATTGTTATAATTGCATCATTATTAACAGCTAATGCTCCACTTGATAAATACATAAAATGAGTAAATTCATTATAAATAGTGTCAGAACTGTGTGCCTGACTATCTTGGAAATTAACACTGTTTTCTCCATTCATTACAGAAGAACCCAATTGTATTTCATATCCATTGTTACGCCCATATTTTCACCAAGCCCATTTACAGCATGTCCATTTTCACCAAACCCATTTAAATTATGCTCATTTTCACCATGCTCA
>NW_022327176.1:0-1019 GCF_002776525.5 Piliocolobus tephrosceles | reverse complement strand
AAGCATTACAATAAATGAGGGAAGTGAAGTGTTGTAAGGAGTGTTGTAAAGAACAAAACCAGGTTTTTATATAAAGCAGAGGGAGAGGCAGGATCAGCAGAGAGCTCAGCAGTTTTTAAATTTGTTTTAAGATAAGAGAAAAAGCTACGTCTTTCACACAGATGTGAAAGATCATGCACACAACTAAAAATAAATAAAGGTAAAAATTGAAGAAATGGGGTACTTTAGGAAAATGGTGATAGTAGAAGCTATCGTAGAACTGAAGGTGTTGCCTTTGGATAGAAGCATGAATAATTTATTTCTAATGAAACAGGAAAAATGTATATATTGTCATAAAAAACTATTACAAGGTTGTAATAGTGGTGGAAACATCTAGAAGGTATTTTGGCTGCTAGAATTTCTTTCATAAAGCAAGAGCTGACCTCATCAGATAAGAGTGTAGATTTTGGCGGTTTGTGAAGAAAGGACAGGGTCTGAAATAGTCATCTAGGAAGATGGCAGATTGAATGGAGAATGGAAACACCTAATACAATTGTTGAGCAGCCATAGGAGTATGTAAGAAGATGGCACACATGCTTCTATATGTGAACAATCTGCATGATAGTGTGTTTTACACCACTAAGCTCAAGTAGGTATATAGAGGTTCAAGGTACGCAGAGAATGTGAACTAGGATTGTGGTGTTACTAAGGGAGTCGAAGACATAGGTGAGGGATTGATTATAATGTTTTACCATGAAATGTAAACTGGGTAAAGATACAAAAGAAGGTAAGAAATAAGAGAGGAATAATGTAATACAAGAGGGGCAGTAAACCTTAAGTTCTGGTTATTGGTGTTGGGATCTTAGAGCATGTAAGCTAGTGAAGGGGTTGGAATTAGAGAGGAATTGAAATTGACACTATGGAAAGTGTGTGCTTATTAGTAATGGTAAGTTCTAGGGTACAAATATGATTGTTGGGTAAGTTATCCATATGAATATTTAAAGCATCGAGAGTTATGAAAGTAGTCATGTGGGACAGAC
>NW_022327175.1:0-3326 GCF_002776525.5 Piliocolobus tephrosceles | reverse complement strand
TGAGCATGGTGAAAATGAGCATAATTTAAATGGGTTTGGTGAAAATGGACATGCTGTAAATGGGCTTGGTGAAAATATGGGCGTAACAATGGATATGAAATACAATTGGGTTCTTCTGTAATGAATGGAGAAAACAGTGTTAATTTCCAAGATAGTCAGGCACACAGTTCTGACACTATTTATAATGAATTTACTCATTTTATGTATTTATCAAGTGGAGCATTAGCTGTTAATAATGATGCAATTATAACAATGAGTACTAATAATAATGATTTTGACGCAAATGTTGCTAGTAATAATGATTTTGACGCAAATGCTGCTAGTAATAATGCTATTTCAATGTCATGTTTAACTATGATCCCAAATTCTATTAGCATTATATATTATCCTAATAACACGACAACATACTTTACTATGCTTGGATACTGGATACAACATTTTACTCTTTTTGGATATATGCATAGTAATACATCTGTTCCACATAGTGGAGTGTACATTGATGAAGCTTATCAGTTAGCATTGCACCAAATGGGTTTGATAATACAACAACATGGTAGTTTGCAAGAATTTGAAGATGCATTGATTTTATTGCATATTACAGGAAGTGCGTCAAGCAATATGGGTAGCCAATTATCTGTTAACTATATGTTAGATGGTCATTTAGAAACACCTTACACAATTATTTAATTGGATATTGGGCAGCTCATTTTGCATTTTACGGATTAAATACAGTTTATATTGCAAATTATCCAACAGAAGGAATAAATTATATTCATCAGGGATCCCACCAGTTTAGTTTATATTTTACTTCCAATTACATACAAGGTATTCATGACCCTCCAATTGTTCCTAACAATTTTATCCGTCAAGGATTTCATACATATTGTACAACGATGGGTATAATTAGTTTAACGTATCATAGTTTGTCTAGTAATGTAACCGATGATGTGAATAATGGTGATACTACTTGTAGTGAGACAAATGATTCGAATTGTACTGAGGGTGTAACACAACAAATGGACGATAATAATGACACAAATAGTGTAAATGATAATGTAAATGCAGCAGAACATATGAGTAATGAAAATGAATCATATGATGTAGAAGATTAATGATATAAAAGATTAATAAGAAACAGTTGATTATAATAAATATTAAAATTATAATTTTAATGATAACAATTATACCATTAAATATAATATTGATTTTTCAATATGTGTGATATGATACATAGAAATAAAAAAAAATAAAGAGTATCTTGAACTTATATGTAATAATTAAAAAGTAACAATATAAATCATTTAGTAATACACGAGCAAACAAATGTGGGTACATATAATGTTTAAAAAAAAAAAAAAATACATACATACATGTATAAAAAAATATTATTTTTACGTCGTGGTTTTTTTACTTGAGTTTGAATTGGTTATGTTTAATAATTTCTTTTTGTTGTTGATGGGAAGTGAGTTTGTTTGGTTATTTTTGTTTGCTTTTATCTCATGTTATAACAATTACCTTATGTTGTGTAGCATATGACCCCAATACATGTTAGAAATTTACAATTGAATGCTGTTCACGTTGAAAGTTGTACAATTGTTACAATTTTTTTTATGCATTTTGTATATGTAAAAACAAACAAAATAAAAAATAATGAGTATCTGATTAAATACTATAAATAAAATTGTTAAAATAATAAGGAAATGTATTTTTTCACGTTATTTTTTATATGATTGAGGTTCATGTATGGTTAATCTAATGTCTATGTACAAAAGTATTTGTAGAATATTTTTATATTAATTAGTTGTGGATATTACATAAATACAAATTTTGTAAATTTTTTTTTTAAAGTTGTTTTTTTGTGTATGTGCTTTAAAAAAACATAAATGAGCAAAAAAAAAAAAAAAAAATTAATATATGAACTATGTACATTAATCATTAACTATGAGGATCTCTATTTTATTTTTTACGTTTTAATTATGTATTGTTACAAATACGTAGTAGTAAAATGTAATTATTTATGCGCATGAAAAGATATGGCTTTTAATTAACGTTCTTTCGATTGTTGTATGTTCATGTGTCTATAGTAAGTTATACATTGAATTATGTTAGGAAATTGATTTGTGCAGTTTATAAGAACTATTGTATGTAAAATTGCATTTATGATGATATAAAATTATGATGATTATTATATATACTTACGCATAGTGTTTGGGTAATTTCGCTGTTTTTTTTATTTGCTCTGTCATTTTTTCGTCATTTCTTTTGTATATTTTTTTCTTTAAAAACACTTTATTATATCCTTAATGGATACGAAGCTTGGCCTAGTAATGCGAAAAAAAATGTAAAAAAGTTACTTATCTTTTTTAAAGCTGCGAGATAAGATTATTTTTATACGCCGAAATGAATTTAATAATAATATACGAATTTTGACAATTTAAAGTTTGTTAGTTTCGATTACGAACCTAATGGATCGTTTGACGGTTCGAATTATAAAAGTAGGTTTAGAAAATTTTTTGCTATCAATCAATTCACTTTTTAATTTCACAATTTTTTAATGTAGCTTTGTCTTGCGTAAGATGTAATAAGTCTATATGTATGAATAGTTATTTACTTTTATCAATACACACTTACACACATATTATAATAATGACATATTTGTTATATCTAATACATGAAATAAAAACACCATTTTTTTTAACACATATATTTGAAATAAACGTTATTAATAAAATTGTTTTTCATATTGCGCTAAAATGCGATTGTGTTGAGTTAGTAATTACTGGTATAGGTAAAAAAAAAAAAAGAAATTAAAAAAAAATTACATGTATATATATAAAACTTATTATAGTTAACTATGTACTGCTGAGGATCTTTTTTTAGTAAATAATTATAACTTCATTTAACATGAATTTTTAATTATGTAAAATGATGTTATTATAGCGGTCGTTATTATATGAAGTTGAAACATATAAAAAATAGTGATGTTGTTTAATTTATTAATAAAATATTGTAGTTCGTTGTTCTATAATGGATTATGTGTGTAGACACATAAAAAATGTACACATTATGAACTATCACATTTTATTGAATTAGAAATGTTAGTTATAATTTGCAAATACTAAATTGGTCTTGCATGGTTATTTGTTACTCATTTTTACATATGTGAGTTATATTTAAAAAAAAAAAAAAAAAATTTATATATAGAATTTTTTAATTATACTAGAAAGCAAGACAAATAGGGATGTAAATAAAATAATATATAAAGAATATTATAATGATTTTTTATATGATATGTACATATGTTTCAAATATGAACCTGTTAAGTT
>NW_022327165.1:0-1031 GCF_002776525.5 Piliocolobus tephrosceles | reverse complement strand
GCTCCTGTATTGGGTGCATATATATTTAGGATAGTTAGCTCTTCCTGTTGAATTGATCCCTTTACCATTATGTAATGGCCTTCTTTGTCTCTTTTGATCTTTGATGGTTTAAAGTCTGTTTTATCAGAGACTAGGATTGCAACCCCTGCTTTTTTTTGTTCTCCGTTTGCTTGGTAGATCTTCCTCCATCCCTTTATTTTGAGCCTATGTATGTCTCTGCATGTGAGATGGATCTTCTGAAGACAGGAGACTGATGGGTCTTGACTCTTTATCCATTTTGCCAGTCTGTGTCTTTTAATTGGAGCATTTAGTCCATTTACATTTTAGGTTAATATTGTTATGTGTGAACTTGATCCTGCTATTATGATATTAACGGGTTATTTTGCTCATTAGTTGATGCAGTTTCTTCCTAGGCTCGATGGTCTTTACATTTTGGCATGTTTTTGCAATGGCTGGTACCGGTTGTTCCTTTCCATGTTTAGGACTTCCTTCAGGGTCTCTTGTAAGGCAGGCCTGGTGGTGACAAAATCTCTAAGCATTTGCTTATCTGTAAAGAATTTTATTTCTCCTTCACTTATGAAACTTAGTTTGGCTGGATATGAAATTCTGGGTTGAAAATTCTTTTCTGTAAGAACGTTGAATATTGGCCCCCACTCTCTTCTGGCTTGTAGAGTTTCTGCCGAAAGATCTGCTGTCAGTCTGATGGGCTTCCCTTTGTGGGTAACCCGACCTTTCTCTCTGGCTGCCCTTAAGATTTTTTCCTTCATTTCAACTTTGGTGAATCTGGCAATTATGTGTCTTGGAGTTGCTCTTCTGGAGGAGTATCTTTGTGGCGTTCTCTGTATTTCCTGAATTTGAATGTTGGCCTGCCCTGCTAGGTTGGGGAAGTTCTCCTGGATGATATCCTGTAGAGTGTTTTCCAATTTGGTTCCATTTTCCCCCTCACTTTCAGGCACCCCAATCAGACGTAGATTTGGTCTTTTGACATAATCCCATACTTCTTGCAGGCTTTGTTCATTTCTTTTTCTTCT
>NW_022327154.1:0-1349 GCF_002776525.5 Piliocolobus tephrosceles | reverse complement strand
ATTTTAGATCTTTCCTGCTTTCTCTTGTGGGCATTTAGTGCTATAAATTTCCCTCTACACACTGTTTTAAATGTGTCCCAGAGATTCTGGTATGTTGTATCTTTGTTCTCATTGGTTTCAAAGAACATCTTTATTTCTGCTTTCATTTCGTTATGTACCCAGTAGTCATTCAGGAGCAGGTTGTTCAGTTTCCATGTAGTTGAGCGGTTTTGATTGAGTTTCTTAGTCCTGAGTTCTAGTTTGATTGCACTGTGGTCTGAGAGACAGTTTGTTATAATGTCTGTTCTTTTACATTTGCTGAGGAGTGCTTTACTTCCAATTATGTGGTCTATTTTGGAATAAGTGTCATGTGGTGCTGAGAAGAATGTATATTCTGTTGATTTGGGGTGGAGAGTTCTGTAGATGTCTATTAGGTCTGCTTTGTGCAGAGTTGAGTTCAATTCCTGGATATCCTTGTTACCTTTCTGTCTCGTTGATCTGTCTAATGTTGACAGTGGGGTGTTAAAGTCTCCCATTATTATTGTATGGGAGTCTAAGTCTCTTTTTAAGTCTCTAAGGACTTGCTTTATGAATCTGGGTGCCCCTGTATTGGGTGCATATATATTTAGGATAGTTAGCTCTTCCTGATGAATTGATCCTTTTACCATTATGTAATGGCCTTCTTTGTCTCTTTTGATCTTTGATGGTTTAAAGTCTGTTTTATCAGAGACTGGGATTTGCAACCCCTGCTTTTTTTTTGTTCTCCATTTGCTTGGTAGATCTTCCTCCATCCCTTTATTTTGAGCCTGTGTGTGTCTGTGCATGTGAGATGGGTCTCCTGAATACAGCAAACTAATGGGTCTTGACTCTTTATCCAATTTGCCAGTCTGTGTCTTTTAATTGGACCATTTAGTCCATTTACATTTAAGATTAATATTGTTATGTGTGAACTTGATCCTGTGATTATGATATTAGCTGGTTATTTTGCTCATTAGTTGATGCAGTTTCTTCCTAGCATCTATGGTCTTTATATTTTGGCATGTTTTTGCAATGGCTGGTACCGGTTGTTCCTTTCCATGTTTACTGCTTCCTTTGGGGTCTCTTGTAAGGCAGGCCTGGTGGTGACAAAATCTCTAAGCATTTGCTTATCTGTAAAGGATTTTATTTCTCCTTCACTTATGAAACTTAGTTTGGCTGGATATGAAATTCTGGGTTTAAAATTCTTTTCTTTAAGAACGTTGAATATTGGCCCCTACTCTCTTCTGGCTTGTAGAGTTTCTGCCGAGAGATCTGCTGTCAGTGCGATGGGCTTCCCTTTGTGGGTAACCCAACCTTTCTCTCTGGCTGCCCTTAAGATTTTTTCCTTCATT
>NW_022327143.1:0-1497 GCF_002776525.5 Piliocolobus tephrosceles | reverse complement strand
CCAGAATGAGAGGGAATGTCAGAATGTCGCTAAGGGAGGAAGATGTCCCTTAGAAGGGACAAGAGGCAGAAACGGAGCAAAAGGAATGGAGTCTCAGGAGAAATGCTGGCAGTGGCCACCTGGGCAGGCAGACAGAGTCTTGGCACCACTGGGCCCCACACCTCCCATGGAAATGGGGCATCAGGACAGAAGGGACTTGATGCAACCTGGCGTTCCAATCAGGCTACCCATTCCCCTGGATCTGAGTCCAACATCCTGACACAGCCCCGGAATAGTGTTCCTTCCTACGCCACATCCTAGCCCTGTGCGCAGTCCCCGGGCTGTCCCAGCTTGCAAGCCCCGATAGTATCGTTACTGCAGTGAAAGGAAATGCCGGCTGATGCCTGCACACATCATCTCCACAGAGTGCAAATGACAGCAGCTGGAGCTCTCAGGTCCCATCAGCAGTGAGAAGATGGAGCTGAGTCTGCGAGCTGACTGCCGGGTGTGGGGCCACGGGAAATCTGCAAGGACTCTAGAGGCTGATGGGGCGTTATCTTCCCTGGAGACACCTGCCCAGAGGAGGAGGAAGAGCTCTGGGTTCTCTAAGACCAAAGCCCAACATGCACAAAAAAGGTGACTCGGATGTGTGATGGTTCAGGAGGGCCCAGCTAAGAGGCAAAGGAGCTGCTGAAACAATCAGACCACCTACTGCAAGCACCTCACGCTCCCAGAATAATTCAGGAACCCAACTGCAAGGTCCCCTCCGTGGGGAAAAGGACAGGGAGAGCAGGAAATTGATTCATGAGACAGAGGCTGTGAAGACACATTCAAAACTCCACAGGGGTCCTAGACATACCCTGGGACCACCAGCTCTCTCCCAGCCCCTGCCCCTCCTCAGATGACCTGCCTGCATCTACACTGCTGCTGAACAGGCATCGGCAAGATCACCAACCCCCTAACCTTTGGCTATTTGGACCAAGGATGGTCTAGAAATGTAGGACTTCTGTGGCCTGGCCTGCAGACATGAGCTAGGCCTACGAGATTGTCACTTTTAGGGGACCTCAACTGAGACCCAGTGAGAAATTCCAGTTGGTGTGGAAGGTCATGTGACTGAGGCAATGCTGTGGGCCAAGGAGGGCGTGAGAAGGAAAAGGGAGCAAAGACGGACTAGAAAAGGCCAGGCACGGTGGCTCACGCCGGTAATCCCAACACTTTGGGAGGCCGAGGAGGGTGGATCACTTGAGGTCAGGAGTTTGAGATCAGCCCGGCCAATATGGTGAAACCCAATCTCTACTAAAAATATTTTTAAAAATTAGCTGGGCATGGTGGCGGGCGCCTGTAATCCCAGCTATTCTGGAAGCTGAGGCAGGAGAATCGCTTGATCCCAGAAGGTGGAGGCTGCAGTTAGCCAAGATCACGCCACTGCACTCCAGCCTGGGTGACAGAGTGAGACTCCATCTCAAAAAAGAAAAAAAAAAAAAAAAAGATGGACTAGGAAAAGAGGAGATGGGCAGA
>NW_022327132.1:0-1189 GCF_002776525.5 Piliocolobus tephrosceles | reverse complement strand
GGTACTGGTACCAAAACAGAGATATAGACCAATGGAACAGAACGGAGTCCTCAGAAATAATGCCACACATCTACAACCATCTGATCTTTGACAAACCTGAGAGAAACAAGAAATGGGGAAAGGATTCCCTATTTAATAAATGGTGCTGAGAAAATTGGCTAGCCATAAGTAGAAAGCTGAAACTGGATCCTTTCCTTACTCCTTATACGAAAATTAATTCAAGATGGATTAGAGACTTACATGTTAGACCTAATACCATAAAAACCCTAGAAGAAAATCTAGGTAGTACCATTCAGGACATAGGCATGGGCAAGGACTTCATATCTAAAACACCAAAAGCAACGGCAGCAAAAGCCAAAATTGACAAATGGGATCTCATTAAACTAAAGAGCTTCTGCACAGCAAAAGAAACTACCATCAGAGTGAACAGGCAACCTACAGAATGGGAGAAAATGTTTGCAATCTACTCATCTGACAAAGGGCTAATTTCCAGAATCTACAAAGAACTCAAACACATATATAAGAAAAAAACAAACAACCCTATCCAAAAGTGGGGAAAGGATATGAACAGACATTTCTCAAAAGAAGACACTCATACAGCCAACAGACACATGAGAAAATGCTCATCATCACTCGCCATCAGAGAAATGCAAATCAAAACCACAATGAGATACCATCTCACACCAGTTGGAATGGCAATCATTAAAAAATCAGGAAACAACAGGTGTTGGAGAGGATGTGGAGAAATAGGAACACTTTTACACTGTTGGTGGGATTGTAAACTAGTTCAACCATTATGGAAAACAGTATGGCGATTCCTCAAGGATCTAGAACTAGATGTACCATATGACCCAGCCATCCCGCTACTGGGTATATACCCAAAGGATTATAAATTATGCTACTACAAAGACACATGCACACGTATGTTTATTGCGGCACTATTCACAATAGCAACGACTTGGAATCAACCCAAATGTCCATCAGTGACAGACTGGATTAAGAAAATGTGGCACATATACACCATGGAATACTATGCAGCCAGAAAAAAGGATGAGTTTGCGTCCTTTGTAGGGACATGGATGCAGCTGGAAACCATCATTCTTATCAAACTATCACAAGAAGAGAAAACCAAACACCGCATATTCTCACTCATAGGTGGGAACTGAACAATGAGCTCACTTGGACTCAG
>NW_022327123.1:0-2820 GCF_002776525.5 Piliocolobus tephrosceles | reverse complement strand
ATATATATATATATATATATATATATATATATATATATATATATATACTTATGTGTGTATGGTTGAGTTTTTTTTTTTTAATTGCATTTTACATAATATTTTATATTTGGATATTCAACAACTATATACGATTGGTCATTTTCTGGAAAATGTATTTTAGGATTAGGTGAGGTAACACTACCTTTATTTAATTTCATTATATTTTTATCTAATATTGTACTTTTTTTTTTATTTTGTATATTTTTATTATTATCCATATTTATTATATTATTAATATAATCACTATTATAATCACTTAGTATATTACTTAATAAAATAGTGTAAGCAGTTTTTACATTTGTTACGTTTTTAAATTCTATATTTTTATTATCATTGTTCATGTTTTTTTTTTCACTTGTCATATTTATTTGTGAATGACTATTATGACTATTTTTATCGCTATTACCATTACTAAAAGTGTTATCATTGTTAGTTGAAACAGTTTTAGTTAGAACGGTTTTAGTTGGGACAGTTTTAGTTGGAACGGTTTTAGTTGGAACGATTTTAGTTGGAACGGTTTTAGTTGGAAGAGCATTAGTTAAAACATTGTTAGTTTGAACATGATTGATTGTATCATCTTGTTCATATGTTTTGCCATCTGATTGCTTACTTAGTTTATTATTTTTTTTTTGAAATCTATATCTATATAATTTAATATAATTTTTTTAATTACATTTTTTATAGATGTATCTAAATTTGTATAAGAACTTTTCAAATACACATTAAATTGTTTTTTAATATTATTATTTAATTTACTTTTTTCCATTTTTTTTAAATTAACTAAACTTTTATTTTTTTTATTTTCCCATAAATATTCATCTGTGTTACTTACTTTACCGAACTCATACTTACCTTTTATATTCATTAAAAAATTACTAGAATCTTTTTCTTTTTTAACATATTCTGTACGATTATTTATGTCATTGTTTTTTTACTATCTCCCATAGTGTCTGCATTCAGATGATTATCCCCTTTTGTTAATTTTTGTGAAAATATTTTATTTGTTTTTGTTTTGCATTGGTTAGTGTTTATTTTTTCGATACCCCCTAATTTACTATTTTTTTTAGCATTTTGAAATTACTGTCATTACATAGACTATTATTATTTTTGTTTGAAAAATTTTTTAAGTCATCTAAAAAGTGTTTAATATTGTTACTATTACTATTATTGTTACCGTTTTTGTTGCTACTGTTTTTGTTGCTATCGTTTTTTGTTATTATTACCATTATCCTCATTACCCCCATTACCTTCATTACCCCCATTACCTTCATTACCCCCATTACCCTCATTAATATTGCCACTGTTAGGAAAAACTGTTGGTTTATTTTTATCAGAATCAATAGAATCTTCTATTTTATTTTGTTTTATATTTTTCTGTTGTGGGTTATAAATATATTCATTTTTTTTGTTTGTACCTTTTTTAGCACAAGGTATTACATTATTCGCAGATTTATTTTGTATAATTTCAATAACTTCTATTTTAATATTTTCAATATTTTTAAAATCAATGTTATTGTTATTGGAACATTGTATGAATGGAGACTTACCTTTTAATTTACATTTTGTATTATCATCAGTAAAACTAATTAAATCTTTTTTATTATTTTTATTTGGTTTTTTCTTCCTCATACAGTTCTCTATCTATATCGTCAATTCTTTTATCTATAATGTTCATATTATTCACTTCTTTTTTAATTTTTCCTATTTTTTTATTTGTTTTTTCCAGTTTTTTTTATATCACTTTTTGTTGTAACCACATTTTTTATTTCGATTTGTTTACTATTCGTTCTTGGTGTGGATATATATTTTTTGTTTATTTTTTTAGTGTCAGTTTTAGGCATATTTAACAAGTTTTTATTGTTTACATATATCACATAATTTTCTGGCATATCTGTTTTAGAATTTTTTTTTTATTTTTTCAAAATTGTTTGTTACTTCTTCAACATTGGGATAAAAATTTCGTATACCACTTCGTTTATCACTACTACTTCGTTTATCACTACCATGTTGTTTATCAGTACCATTTTGTTTATCAGTACCACTTTGTTTATCAGTACCACTTTGTTTATCAGTACCACTTTGTTTATTTTTGTCACTCTGTTTATTGTCACTACTTTGCTCACTACCCTTGATATTAATGTTACTGCTACTATGTGATCTTGCGACGTTGTCATGATTTATTTGTATTTCTGGATTTCTATTACTATTTATATTTATATTATTTTTCTGTGTAACATTTTTGAGTTGTTCATAATATAATGTATTTTTTTTATTTCATCTGTTGTTATTTTTGTCTCGTTTTCTTTATATTTCATTGTTATATCTTCATTATTTATTTTAGATAAATCGTGGTAAAATAAATTAGTTGGGAATGTTTTTATTATTGTATTATATATGGCTTTTTTTTTCTTCGTCATTTTCGTATACTATACTATCTCCTTGTATGTTTTTTTAAATTGTTGCATGTACTATTATGTTTGTTAACTGTGTAATTTTCTTCACTAACTATGTAGTTATGTTTGTTAACTGTTTGGTTTTCTTTGTTACCTGTTTGATTTTGTTTGTTTTGTAACGGAATAGAGTAATCATTGTTTACCCATTGATTCACTCGATGTGCATCGGTAAAATAACCTAAACTTTTTGACCTGTTATAATTATTACTGTTACTTATTTCCTTTTTTTTATTTTTAAAATATAGGTTCATTGATTTATTTTGTTTTAAAACTTTATCAAATTTTTTCTCACCACAAAAACTATTATTTTTTACATAAGAACATATTT
>NW_022327121.1:0-2426 GCF_002776525.5 Piliocolobus tephrosceles | reverse complement strand
CTAGAACTAGATGTACCATATGACCCAGCCATCCCACTACTGGGTATATACCCAAAGGATTATAAATTATGCTACTACAAAGACACATGCACACGTATGTTTATTGCGGCACTATTCACAATAGCAAAGACTTGGAATCAACCCAAATGTCCATCAGTGACAGACTGGATTAAGAAAATGTGGCACATATACACCATGGAATACTATGCAGCCATAAAAAAGGATGAGTTTGCGTCCTTTGTAGGGACATGGATGCAGCTGGAAACCATCATTCTTAGCAAACTATCACAAGAAGAGAAAACCAAACACCGCATGTTCTCACTCATAGGTGGGAACTGAACAATGAGTTCACTTGGACTCGGGAAGGGGAACATCACACACTGGGGCCTATCATGGGGAGGGGGGAGGGGGGAGGGATTGCATTGGGGAGTTATACCTGATATAAATGATGAATTGATGGGTGCTGACGAGTTGATGGGTGCAGCACACCAACATGGCACATGTATACATATATAACAAACCTGCACGTTATGCACATGTACCCTAGAACTTAAAGTATAATAAAAAAAATAAAATAAAAAAAAAAAAGAAAATCTGAATGAACTGTATATTTTAATTAATTATAATGTATAAATATCAGTCTGTTATTATTTACAAATGTACCACTCAAGTGTCCAATTTTAATAATAGGAAAAATAATGTATGAGGGGCACAGTGGAAATCTGCAGTTCTGTACAATTTCTCTGTGAATCTAAAACTTGAAAAAAAATTGTCTGTTAATAATACCAACACAGAAGCAAGTTGAGGCATTTGATTTTGGATTTCCAGATTAAAGACGTTGCTTCAGGGAAAGGTGCAAGATAATATCTGACAGTGGCACTGGAAATTTTTGTTTTCTTCTCAATTACTGGTCATTCTTGGAAAGTCACGTGATACCCCTCAAGTAAACTTTTCCCCAAAATGGAGCTAAAAATGTACCCTGAGGGCAGACATAAATAAAAGGACCTAAAAAGGAGAGAAATACAAAAGTCAACGTTAGTCTCTTTCCTCATTTCTCCACCTTTTCTTGTCTGTTCTCAATACATTGATTTTCTGAAGGCACTGGCCTCCTTCACTATTGCCATCTGTGTGTGATATTACCACTGCTAGTCATAACCTTCCTCATTGAGGATATTAGAACTAGATAGCTGGCAGAGTGCAGTGCCTTGAGAGGCCAGTGAGGATGGTGATTTTTGCTGACTCTGAACTCAATCTACCTCATTGAAGTGAAAGTTTATATTAGATTTTCAAATAGCATATATGCAATTGTGTATATCCTCATAATTTCCCCCTTCATGTGATGATTGCTTTCCATCAGGACAGAGCATTGTGACATATAATATTAACCTATGTTATATCTTTCCAGGCTTACAAGTTTCCTTGTTTTACTTTGTTATTTCTAGAAGACTTCCTTTACACTTCTCTTGATTTCTGCCATTTTTATATTAATGGTAAGAACATAATTTTATATATTATGGTAAGAACAACTTTGTGGGTACTTATCATATATTCTTTCAAACAAAGAATGCTATTATGTTTGCTTCCTTCTGAGGTAGCTTATGCATACATTTTTGTTGCCATTTTAGCTTTGATATCATATTAAGTTGAAATTTTTAAAATGACTGTCGCTGGGCATGGTGGCTTATGCCTGTAATCCCAACACTTTGGGAGGCCGAGGCGGGCAGATCACCTGAGGTTGGGAGTTCGAAACCAGCCTGACCAACATGGAGAAACCCCATCTCTACTAAAAATACAAAATTAGCTGAGTGTGGTGGTGCATGCCTATTATCCCAGCTACTCAGGAGGCTAAGGCGGGAGAATCACTTGAACCCGGGAGGCAGAGGTTGCGGTGAGCTGAGATCACGCCATTGCACTCCAGCCTGGGTGACAAGAGTGGAACATGAAACTCTGTCTCAAGAAAAAAAAAAAAAAAGTGACTGTTAGGACCCATTCTTGAATTCAGCTAATGGATTAGAGAGAGATAAAATTTTATAAGCAATTTCTCATTATTTTCTCTTACTTGCCTTGACTTTGATTTGATCTCTGGCTGCCACTGTTCTTCTTAATAATTCAATTAACCAATACTTACTGAGCCACCTGCTCTGCATCAGACAATAGTCTATATATTGCTAGACCAATAACAAGACTGATGAACTACCTAAACTTTACATTCTAGTGAGGTAGCAGATAATAAGCAGATAAACATGTAAGTATATAATATAAGATAGGAAGTGATGAGTAATGTAAAGAAAGAAAAATCAGTTTTAGAAGATAGGCCAAGAGCAACAGTTTTATAAACAGTGGTCTCTGAGGAGACAGCAATTGCTCAAAGACCTGTGTGAGAAAAGCAAGCCACACAAATATCTCAATCTAGTCTGGGTAGAAAT
>NW_022327119.1:0-2819 GCF_002776525.5 Piliocolobus tephrosceles | reverse complement strand
AAATATGTTCTTATGTAAAAAATAATAGTTTTTGTGGTGAGAAAAAAATTTGATAAAGTTTTAAAACAAAATAAATCAATGAACCTATATTTTAAAAATAAAAAAAAAGGAAATAAGTAACAGTAATAATTATAACAGGTCAAAAAGTTTAGGTTATTTTACCGATGCACATCGAGTGAATCAATGGGTAAACAATGATTACTCTATTCCGTTACAAAACAAACAAAATCAAACAGGTAACAAAGAAAACCAAACAGTTAACAAACATAACTACATAGTTAGTGAAGAAAATTACACAGTTAACAAACATAATAGTACATGCAACAATTTAAAAAACATACAAGGAGATAGTATAGTATACGAAAATGACGAAGAAAAAAAAGCCATATATAATACAATAATAAAAACATTCCCAACTAATTTATTTTACCACGATTTATCTAAAATAAATAATGAAGATATAACAATGAAATATAAAGAAAACGAGACAAAAATAACAACAGATGAAATAAAAAAAAATACATTGTATTATGAACAACTCAAAAATGTTACACAGAAAAATAATATAAATATAAATAGTAATAGAAATCCAGAAATACAAATAAATCATGACAACGTCGCAAGATCACATAGTAGCAGTAACATTAATATCAAGGGTAGTGAGCAAAGTAGTGACAATAAACAGAGTGACAAAAAATAAACAAAGTGGTACTGATAAACAAAGTGGTACTGATAAACAAAGTGGTACTGATAAACAAAATGGTACTGATAAACAAAATGGTACTGATAAACAACATGGTAGTGATAAACGAAGTAGTAGTGATAAACGAAGTGGTATACGAAATTTTTATCCCAATGTTGAAGAAGTAACAAACAATTTTGAAAAAATAAAAAAAAATTCTAAAACAGATATGCCAGAAAATTATGTGATATATGTAAACAATAAAAACTTGTTAAATATGCCTAAAACTGACACTAAAAAAATAAACAAAAAATATATATCCACACCAAGAACGAATAGTAAACAAATCGAAATAAAAAATGTGGTTACAACAAAAAGTGATATAAAAAAACTGGAAAAAACAAATAAAAAAATAGGAAAAATTAAAAAAGAAGTGAATAATATGAACATTATAGATAAAAGAATTGACGATATAGATAGAGAACTGTATGAGGAAGAAAAACCAAATAAAAATAATAAAAAAGATTTAATTAGTTTTACTGATGATAATACAAAATGTAAATTAAAAGGTAAGTCTCCATTCATACAATGTTCCAATAACAATAACATTGATTTTAAAAATATTGAAAATATTAAAATAGAAGTTATTGAAATTATACAAAATAAATCTGCGAATAATGTAATACCTTGTGCTAAAAAAGGTACAAACAAAAAAAATGAATATATTTATAACCCACAACAGAAAAATATAAAACAAAATAAAATAGAAGATTCTATTGATTCTGATAAAAATAAACCAACAGTTTTTCCTAACAGTGGCAATATTAATGAGGGTAATGGGGGTAATGAAGGTAATGGGGGTAATGAGGATAATGGTAATAATAACAAAAACGATAGCAACAAAAACAGTAGCAACAAAAACGGTAACAATAATAGTAATAGTAACAATATTAAACACTTTTTAGATGACTTAAAAAATTTTTCAAACAAAAATAATAATAGTCTATGTAATGACAGTAATTTCAAAATGCTAAAAAAAATAGTAAATTAGGGGGTATCGAAAAAATAAACACTAACCAATGCAAAACAAAAACAAATAAAATATTTTCACAAAAATTAACAAAAGGGGATAATCATCTGAATGCAGACACTATGGGAGATAGTAAAAAAACAATGACATAAATAATCGTACAGAATATGTTAAAAAAGAAAAAGATTCTAGTAATTTTTTAATGAATATAAAAGGTAAGTATGAGTTCGGTAAAGTAAGTAACACAGATGAATATTTATGGGAAAATAAAAAAAATAAAAGTTTAGTTAATTTAAAAAAAATGGAAAAAAGTAAATTAAATAATAATATTAAAAAACAATTTAATGTGTATTTGAAAAGTTCTTATACAAATTTAGATACATCTATAAAAAATGTAATTAAAAAAATTATATTAAATTATATAGATATAGATTTCAAAAAAAAAATAATAAACTAAGTAAGCAATCAGATGGCAAAACATATGAACAAGATGATACAATCAATCATGTTCAAACTAACAATGTTTTAACTAATGCTCTTCCAACTAAAACCGTTCCAACTAAAATCGTTCCAACTAAAATCGTTCCAACTAAAACTGTCCCAACTAAAACCGTTCTAACTAAAACTGTTTCAACTAACAATGATAACACTTTTAGTAATGGTAATAGCGATAAAAATAGTCATAATAGTCATTCACAAATAAATATGACAAGTGAAAAAAAAAAACATGAACAATGATAATAAAAATATAGAATTTAAAAACGTAACAAATGTAAAAACTGCTTACACTATTTTATTAAGTAATATACTAAGTGATTATAATAGTGATTATATTAATAATATAATAAATATGGATAATAATAAAAATATACAAAATAAAAAAAAAGTACAATATTAGATAAAAATATAATGAAATTAAATAAAGGTAGTGTTACCTCACCTAATCCTAAAATACATTTTCCAGAAAATGACCAATCGTATATAGTTGTTGAATATCCAAATATAAAATATTATGTAAAATGCAATTAAAAAAAAAAAAACTCAACCATACACACATAAGTATATATATATATATATATATATATATATATATATATATATATATAT
>NW_022327118.1:0-2819 GCF_002776525.5 Piliocolobus tephrosceles | reverse complement strand
ATATATATATATATATATATATATATATATATATATATATATATATACTTATGTGTGTATGGTTGAGTTTTTTTTTTTTTAATTGCATTTTACATAATATTTTATATTTGGATATTCAACAACTATATACGATTGGTCATTTTCTGGAAAATGTATTTTAGGATTAGGTGAGGTAACACTACCTTTATTTAATTTCATTATATTTTTATCTAATATTGTACTTTTTTTTTATTTTGTATATTTTTATTATTATCCATATTTATTATATTATTAATATAATCACTATTATAATCACTTAGTATATTACTTAATAAAATAGTGTAAGCAGTTTTTACATTTGTTACGTTTTTAAATTCTATATTTTTATTATCATTGTTCATGTTTTTTTTTTTCACTTGTCATATTTATTTGTGAATGACTATTATGACTATTTTTATCGCTATTACCATTACTAAAAGTGTTATCATTGTTAGTTGAAACAGTTTTAGTTAGAACGGTTTTAGTTGGGACAGTTTTAGTTGGAACGATTTTAGTTGGAACGATTTTAGTTGGAACGGTTTTAGTTGGAAGAGCATTAGTTAAAACATTGTTAGTTTGAACATGATTGATTGTATCATCTTGTTCATATGTTTTGCCATCTGATTGCTTACTTAGTTTATTATTTTTTTTTTGAAATCTATATCTATATAATTTAATATAATTTTTTTAATTACATTTTTTATAGATGTATCTAAATTTGTATAAGAACTTTTCAAATACACATTAAATTGTTTTTTAATATTATTATTTAATTTACTTTTTTCCATTTTTTTTAAATTAACTAAACTTTTATTTTTTTTATTTTCCCATAAATATTCATCTGTGTTACTTACTTTACCGAACTCATACTTACCTTTTATATTCATTAAAAAATTACTAGAATCTTTTTCTTTTTTAACATATTCTGTACGATTATTTATGTCATTGTTTTTTTACTATCTCCCATAGTGTCTGCATTCAGATGATTATCCCCTTTTGTTAATTTTTGTGAAAATATTTTATTTGTTTTTGTTTTGCATTGGTTAGTGTTTATTTTTTCGATACCCCCTAATTTACTATTTTTTTTAGCATTTTGAAATTACTGTCATTACATAGACTATTATTATTTTTGTTTGAAAAATTTTTTAAGTCATCTAAAAAGTGTTTAATATTGTTACTATTACTATTATTGTTACCGTTTTTGTTGCTACTGTTTTTGTTGCTATCGTTTTTGTTATTATTACCATTATCCTCATTACCCCCATTACCTTCATTACCCCCATTACCCTCATTAATATTGCCACTGTTAGGAAAAACTGTTGGTTTATTTTTATCAGAATCAATAGAATCTTCTATTTTATTTTGTTTTATATTTTTCTGTTGTGGGTTATAAATATATTCATTTTTTTTGTTTGTACCTTTTTTAGCACAAGGTATTACATTATTCGCAGATTTATTTTGTATAATTTCAATAACTTCTATTTTAATATTTTCAATATTTTTAAAATCAATGTTATTGTTATTGGAACATTGTATGAATGGAGACTTACCTTTTAATTTACATTTTGTATTATCATCAGTAAAACTAATTAAATCTTTTTTATTATTTTTATTTGGTTTTTCTTCCTCATACAGTTCTCTATCTATATCGTCAATTCTTTTATCTATAATGTTCATATTATTCACTTCTTTTTTAATTTTTCCTATTTTTTTATTTGTTTTTTCCAGTTTTTTTATATCACTTTTTGTTGTAACCACATTTTTTATTTCGATTTGTTTACTATTCGTTCTTGGTGTGGATATATATTTTTTGTTTATTTTTTTAGTGTCAGTTTTAGGCATATTTAACAAGTTTTTATTGTTTACATATATCACATAATTTTCTGGCATATCTGTTTTAGAATTTTTTTTTATTTTTTCAAAATTGTTTGTTACTTCTTCAACATTGGGATAAAAATTTCGTATACCACTTCGTTTATCACTACTACTTCGTTTATCACTACCATGTTGTTTATCAGTACCATTTTGTTTATCAGTACCATTTTGTTTATCAGTACCACTTTGTTTATCAGTACCACTTTGTTTATCAGTACCACTTTGTTTATTTTTTGTCACTCTGTTTATTGTCACTACTTTGCTCACTACCCTTGATATTAATGTTACTGCTACTATGTGATCTTGCGACGTTGTCATGATTTATTTGTATTTCTGGATTTCTATTACTATTTATATTTATATTATTTTTCTGTGTAACATTTTTGAGTTGTTCATAATACAATGTATTTTTTTTTATTTCATCTGTTGTTATTTTTGTCTCGTTTTCTTTATATTTCATTGTTATATCTTCATTATTTATTTTAGATAAATCGTGGTAAAATAAATTAGTTGGGAATGTTTTTATTATTGTATTATATATGGCTTTTTTTTCTTCGTCATTTTCGTATACTATACTATCTCCTTGTATGTTTTTTAAATTGTTGCATGTACTATTATGTTTGTTAACTGTGTAATTTTCTTCACTAACTATGTAGTTATGTTTGTTAACTGTTTGGTTTTCTTTGTTACCTGTTTGATTTTGTTTGTTTTGTAACGGAATAGAGTAATCATTGTTTACCCATTGATTCACTCGATGTGCATCGGTAAAATAACCTAAACTTTTTGACCTGTTATAATTATTACTGTTACTTATTTCCTTTTTTTTTATTTTTAAAATATAGGTTCATTGATTTATTTTGTTTTAAAACTTTATCAAATTTTTTTCTCACCACAAAAACTATTATTTTTTACATAAGAACATATTT
>NW_022327110.1:0-4961 GCF_002776525.5 Piliocolobus tephrosceles | reverse complement strand
AAAAAAAAAAAAAAAAAAAAAAAAAAATTTAAAAATATAGTTAAAGGAAAAATTCACTGGGCTCTGTGAAACAGGTTAAATATGTAACCACTTCAAACAGAAATGACTTAGTCCTCTCATGTAGTTCTGAAAATGTACTAACATCCCATTTTCCACATCAAAAGCACATAATTTCATTAGCAGAAGCCCCATTGTTTTATACTTAAAATCACCTCTGATCCTCCAAAGTTTATGCAAACAGTTACCAAACTACTATTTTAATAACATTTTGACAGCTTTATTAAGATATAATTTATATACCATAAGATCCATTTAAAGTATATAGTTCAGTGGCTTTTAGTATATGCAGAGTTGTGCAACTGTCACCACAATCTAATTTTAGAACATTTTCATTACTCCAGAAACAACCCCAGTAACCATTTATAGTCACTTCCTATTTCCCCCCCTCCCCAGCCCTAGGCAACCACTAATCTACTTTCTGTTTCTATTTATTTTAATAGCATTTCAAACTTGTAATATTATTGTTCTCATGCCTATTCTAGGTCGTTGGCTCAGAGGTTTAAAAGCTCTTAAACTACCCAAATTTACAAGTCCTATGACATCCTCATTCAGAAAACATTCAAATGATGGTTTCATGATGTTATGATAGTTACATCTTCTAAGAGTTTTTGATCTGGAGCATGTGTTTCAAATTCTGTTAGTACTACTACTAAACTCAATTAGAAGAAGTAAAATCATTCTGTCGAGACTCAAAAGTGAGTTTGTTCTGTTTGTGTTAATGATTCCAGGCTTTTGATGGTAGGAATGGCTTTAGCAGTCTTCTGTGGCACACCATTATCTTAAATAGTAATGTCACCTTCCCCTCTGTCTTCATCCTTTGGCTCAAAGTTTGGTTCAGTCTGCTGTGGATAGGCAAGAAGGCTATTATCAGCAGATTGGCTGGAGCTACCAGAAGTCTGACTGTTCCCAGTAACATTATTCTCCTGGTTGCTGGTCTCACTGTTAGGATGAAGTGGCTGCTGTTTGCACTCATCATGTCTGTTTACTTGATTGAGACACTTCCCTGAAACTTAAGTGCCATCAACTTCTAAAAACTTCATCATTAACATTTCATAGTTCTGTGCTATGAGCCAGGCCTGGAACAAGCCAGGATATAAAAGATCCCTGGGATGCTCTCTAAGCCATGTGGTGTCTCCCTTAGGCTAAAACCATCTTGGATATAGAATCCTAGGGGATGCTTAGTTCCTGGGAGAACATCCACATCTATGATTGAAGACACAGGTCTGAAGTCTTAGGGCATAGCAATGACTGGACATAGCCTTTTTCTGTGGTTGACAAAACCACAGAAAGAGAGATTTTTTGTTTTTTTGAGACGAAGTCTCTCTCTGTCACCCAGGCTGGAGTGCAGTGGCTGGATCTCAGCTCACTGCAAGGTCCGCCTCCCAGGTTCACGCCATTCTCCTGCCTCAGCCTCACGAGTAGCTGGGACTACAGGTGCCCTCCACCACGCCCGGCTAATTTTTTGTATTTTTAGTAGAGATGGAGTTTCACCGTGTTAACCAGGATGATCTCGATCTCCTGACCTCGTGATCCACACGCCTTGGCCTCCCAAAGTGCTGGGGTTACAGGCGTGAGTCACTGCGCCCGGTGACAATATTATTTTAATTGTCAAGATTTTAAGTGACAGTATTATTGAAGACATTCTGGAGAAAAAGATCACCTATAATCCCGTCACCTTAACATTTTCCTGATTTATTTAATCAATATTATTTTAATTGACAAGATTTTAAGTGACAATATTATTAAAGACATTCTGGAGAAAAAGATCACCTATAATCCCGTCACTTTAACGTTTTCCTGATTTATTTAATATTACTTTCCGAGTCTTGTCTATAAGTGTACATTTTCACACAGTGGCAATCTGGCATGCATTCTAGCTTATATCATTTTCCCCATTAAAATAGCCTTTGTTCTATGTATTTGAAAACATTGGCCGGGCGCAGTGGCTCACGCCTGTAATCCCAGCACTTTGGGAGGCCGAGGCGCGTGGATCACGAGGTCAGGAGATCGAGACCATCCTGGCTAATACGGTGAAACCCCGTCTTTACTAAAAATACAAAACATTAGCTGGGCGTGGTGGCACGCACCTTTAGTCCCAGCTACTTGGAAGGCTGAGGCAGGAGAATCCCTTGAACCTGGGAGGCGGAGGTTGCAGTGAGCTGAGATTGAGCCACTGCCCTCCAGCCTGGGTGACAGAACAAGACTCTGTCTCAAAAAAGAAAACCTTAAGGCTGGGCGCGGTGGCTCACGCCTGTAATCCCAGCACTTTGGGGGGCCGAGGCGGATGGACCACCTGAGGTCAGGAGTTCAAGACCAGCCTGACGAACATAGAGAAATCTCGTCTCTACTAAAAATACAAAATTAGCCGAGTGTGGTGGCGGGCGCCTGTAATCCCAGTCATTCAGGAGGCTGGGGTGGGAGAATCACTTGAGCCCGAGAGGCGGAGGTTGCAGTGAGCCAAGATTGTGCCATTGCACTCCAGCCTGGGCAACAAGAGAAACTCCGTCTCAAAAAAAAGAAAACCCTAATAATAATTTTTTAAAAAAGCAGCTGGGCACAGTGGTTCATGCCTGTAATCCCAGCACTTTGGAAGGTCGAGGCAGGTGGATGATCTGAGGTCAGCAGTTCAAGACCAGCCTGGCTAACATGTTGAAATCCTGTCTCTTCTAAAAATACAAAAATTAGCCAGGCATGGTGGCGGGCTGTAATTCCAACTACTTGGGAGACTGAGACAGGAGAATGGCTTGAACCTGGAAGGCGGAGGTTGCAGTGACCTGAGATCACGCCATTTTACTCCAGCCTGGGCAACAAGAGCAAAAAACTCTGTCTCAAAAAAAAAAAAAGGAGAAATAGAAACTTTTGTGTCATACACAGACACCAGGGTTTTGTATGTGCCTTTGTCTCTGTATCCCCCACCTCCGCATTCCCACATTCTCGCTAGACTAGCTGTCAACATCCTCTCCTTGGCACCTCCTGGTGGCTCTCTTTACACAGTTGACTGGACTAAATGTCTGTATGTACATGTATACTGTAAAACCTTACATATTACCATTGTAGAATCTCCCAAACCCTTCATTTAAACATGCACCATTGCTTGCTGGTCCTTTTTGTCCCATTTTTTGCTTCCATAGTGCTATTTTCCCAACTACCATTACCCTTAAGATTCCTGACTGCCCAGCCCCTTTACCAAAAGCTTTCTTTGACATTTTTCTCTTTCCATGCCTTCCTGCCTTTCCACGTACCCAGTACAAAGCCTGAAGATGCTTTCACAGAGAAGCCTTAAATTATCCCAGCATACTTTATTGCACCCACACCTTTTCACTTCAAAAACCTTTTTGTCACCCTTGTCCAATATTTGTACCCTATTTTCTTCTATATTCTCAATTCTTCTGCCCCGTATATACTTGTTTTCTGTGGTATCATTTTCCCCTCCTCCATTTTACTTAGATCCTATATTTTTTTACCCTATCTTACCCTTTTTGTTTGGTGCCTTCCTCCAAAGCCAAGATTTCTGTCGTTCATCAGTCATCCTTCCACCTTTCACTCTTAAACTCTCTGGTAATTCTGTTTTTTCCTCCTTCTCAAAAAGCTCACACTCTGCTAATGTGTATATATTGTTCACTTGAGTGCTTCTAAATAAATATTTACTTTTCAAAAGAGTGAAATCTGAACTATTAGCATGGAAACAACCTCTGGGAAGACAAGATCTCCACTCAAAAGCTTCAAATTGGGATTCTCCTGCTCATGTTGAATGATGGTTTTATCTAATATTTTCTGAAATAGGGTGACTACTTGAACTACACAAAATTGTGAAATGAGAATATCTTTGATTTTATACTTTGTTTTTTCTTCTTTTGAGATGAAGTCTTACTCTGTCACCTAGGCTGGAGTGCAGTGGCACAATCTCGGCTCATTGCAACCTCCGCCTCCCAGGTTCAGGTGATTCTTGTCCCTTGGCCTCCCGAGTAGCTGGGATTACAGGCGTATGCCACCACGCCTGGCTAATTTTTGCATTTTTTGGTAGAGATGGGGTTTCACCATGTTGGCCAGGCTGGTCTTGAACTCCGGACCTCAAGTGATCCACCCACTCAGCCTCCCAAAGTGTTGAGATTACAGGCATGAGCCACTATGCCTGACCACTTACATCTATTTTGATTGACTTGAAATAAAATTTAACACCCCAGGGAAGGCAATTCTCATGTGTTTTGAATTATACTGAGCATTAATTATTCAGGATAATTATAGACTTGGAAATGTTTAATCCAGTCTCCTAGTCCATGCTGAAGCTCCCTTAAGTGATAGGAGGAACTCATAATCTACAAGGCAACCCAATCCATTTGTTGCTGCTATCAATTGTTATAAAGCTCATCCTTGGGTTAAAATCTACTGTTTATAGTTGTATTTAATGACCTTAATTCTGCCCTCAAGCTATACAAAATGTGGATCTCTTTTCTACATGATAACCTTTTAGATATCAGTCTATCCTCTCTACCCTTCCCCTCACAATTTTTCCACCCTTTGCGATAAATATCCGTTGCTATTCTAACTGTTTCTCATATGATACCATTTTTATCATCCCAATTGCTCCCTGAGGACATTAAACTTTGTTAATGTCCCTTCCAAAATGTATTTGGAACTGGAAATAATATCCCTTGGTAGCTGAATTGGATCTGGATGTTGCACATCTGGACACTAATGCAGTCTGAAGTTGCTGTAAGTTTTTTAGTCAACTTGTAATGTTGGCTCATGATGAATTTGTAATTAATTAAAATTCCAAGGTTTTAATCTGGAGGATTGCCTTTATGTGATTTTTTCTTAAACAAAGTCTCCATTTTCTTTTAGTTATGCAACAGATTTTTTTTTTTTTTTGAGACGCTCGTTCTGTCACCCAGGCTGGAGTG
>NW_022327099.1:0-2422 GCF_002776525.5 Piliocolobus tephrosceles | reverse complement strand
CTCACTTGGACTCGGGAAGGGGAACATCACACACTGGGGCCTATCATGGGGAGGGGGGAGGGGGGAGGGATTGCATTGGGGAGTTATACCTGATATAAATGATGAATTGATGGGTGCTGACGAGTTGATGGGTGCAGCACACCAACATGGCACATGTATACATATGTAACAAACCTGCACGTTATGCACATGTACCCTAGAACTTAAAGTATAATAAAAAAAAAAAAAAAAAAAAGAAACTGAAGAGAAGCTTTCTGAGGAGCTGCTTTCTGACGTGTGCATTCCACTCACAGAGATATACCTTTCTTCTCCTAGAAGATTCCGGAATCCCTTTTGGAGAAAAAGCTACCAAGAGACATTCGGGCATATAGGGACAACCATGTTGAAAGAGGAATTATCCTCAGACAAAAATTGGGAGGAAGATTTCTGTGAAATTTCTTTGTGTTAAATATATTTATTCATCTTGCATAGTTAAAATTTTTCTTATATTACACAGTTTGTTAACTCCGTCATGCACGGATTCACGCAGGGCCATTCAGGAGAACAGTCATGCCTACGTTGAAACATGAGATATCTTCAGATAAAAACTGGAGAGAAGCTTTCTGAGAAGCTATTTTGTGATATATGCATTCCACTGGGGGGGTTATACCTCGTTTCTCACAAGGAAGTGTTTGAACACTGTTCCTGTGAATCCAAAAAAGTGATAGTTCGGAACGCATTGAGGACTTGGGCGAATAGTGAAATATACTGAAATATAATCGAAGAAGAAGCGTTCCCAGCATCTGCTCTCTGATATGTGCATTCACTTCACAGAGTTAATGCTAACACTATGTTGCCCAGATTAGAAACTCTGTCTTTGAAGAATCTGTGAAGACATATTTAGTGACGTCCAGAGGCTTATGGTGAGCGAGCAAACGTCTTCCGATGAAACCTGCAGAGAAACATACTGAGCAACTGCTTTGCAATGTGTGTATTCGTCTCATAGAGTTAAACCATTCTTTGGCTTGAGCAGCTTGAAATCACTGTTTATGTGCAATCTGAGAAAGGACATTTGGGAACAATCTTTACAATTGATACCTCAGTAACAATCCTTACTGAGAAAGAAATATCCTCAGGTAAAATCCAGAAGGAATCTTTCTGTGAAACTGCTCTCTGTCATCTTAATTCCTCTCGCTCAGTTAAGCCACCCTTTTCATTGAGCAGTTTTCTAACCCTGTATATGTTTAGCGTATGATGGGGTATTCAAGACCACCTTGAAGCTAATGGTGTAAAAGGAAATATGTTCAGACAGAAAGTGGAGAGAAGCTTTCTGGGGAACTGCTTTGTGACGTGTGCATTCCACTCACATTGTTATATGTCTCTCCTCGTACAGCATCGAGGAAACCCTTTTGAAGAAACAGTTGCCAAGTGATATTCAGGAGGATGTTGACGCCGATGGTGCAAAGAGAAATAGCTTCAGATAAAAACTGGAAAGAAGCTTTCTAGGAAACTGCTCTGTGATATGTGTAATCATATCACATAGATAAAGCTTTCTTTACATTACGCAGCTTGGGAACTGTCATGGATGGATCCACGATGGGAGGTTCAGGAGCACATTCAGGACTATGGAGAAAAAGAAAATATCTTCAGATAAAAACTGGAAAGAAGCTGTCTGAGAATCTGCTTTTTGCTATATTTGTTCATCTCACTTAGTTGAAGGTTCCTTAACATTACACGGCTTGGAAACTCACTCGTGGATGGATCTGTGAAGGGATATTTGGGATTACATTTGGGTGTTTGTTGAAATGGCAAATATAGTCAGATAAAAACTGGAGAGAAGCTTTCTGAGTAACTGCTTGGTGATGTGTGCAATCCACTCAGGGTGTTATAACTTTCTTCTCATAAGGCACAGTTTGAACACTGTTCCTGTAAACCAAAAGAGTGATATTCGGAGAACATTGAACACTATGGCAAAAAGTGAAATGTCGTCAAGTAAAAAATAGAAAGAAGCACTCGAAGAAACTGCTCTATGTCATGTCCATTCTTTTCACAGGGATAAAGCTTACTCTACATTACCCAGTTTGAATGTCAGTCTTTGAGGGTTCTGTGAAGGGATATTAAGTGGCAACCGGAGGCCTGTGTCGAGCAAGGAAATATCTTCCATCGAAATTCGGAGAGGATCTTTCTGTGCATCTATTTTGAGTTGTATGTATTCATCTCATATAGTTAAAACATTGTTTGGATTGAGTAGTTTGAAATCACTCTTTCTGTGGAATTTGAGAAAGGACGTTTGGAAACACTCTTTAGAATATACTGAAAAAGGAATAACCTCTGATGAAAACCAGAAAGAAGCTTTCTGTGAAACTGCTCTGTGTCACCTGAATTCTGCTCCCTCAGTTAACCTTCTATTTTTATTTATTTATTTATTTATTTTATTTATTTT
>NW_022327095.1:0-2855 GCF_002776525.5 Piliocolobus tephrosceles | reverse complement strand
TATACCTTTGTATTAGTTTATACCTTTGTATTAGTTTATACCTTTGTATTAGTTAATATCAGTGTATTAATTTAGTTGTTAAGTGTTATATGTACATACATGCATACGTGCTTGTATACATACATACACACTTAGATTACATGTATACAAAAATTGAATAACAATTTTTTTTTTGTTTTTCTAAATAAAATGAATTAATAATTAAACTCTGGAGAGCACCCGTCATTTTTTTTTTTTTTTATCTACCAGAATTAAAAATTTTATAATTAATAAGATATACCAATTTTTCTTTTTTTAAACCTATATGCATATGCATAAATATATGCAAATATATATAATTGACAACAATTCGCTTTTTCACAATTCAAAAAATGCACTTCCAACAACAAACCTCCAATCAGGTATATGTCATGAGAAAAATGCTAAAAGCTGTAACAAGTCTACAGTTATTTAACGAATTAAAAATTTAATTAATTGTAGTGAAAATGTTTTAATATATAAAAACAAATCTAAAATGACAAAAAAAAAAAAAAAAAAAAAAAAAAAAAAAAAAAAAAAAAAAAAAAAGTCAAAAACAACAAATTAATAAAATATACATATATAAAAACATGCATTAACAATATAAAAATAATGGCCCATTATATGATTCTAACGAGCGTTATTAAATAACGCTTCATTAGGGCAATAAAATCTATAGTTTTGTTTTTATCTAGATATACATATGTACACGTATATATATATATATATATATATATATATATATATATGTATGTGCACATACGTATGGGTATTTATTTTTGGACGAACGAATTAAAAAGATAATCCACTATCTCTTTGTATTAATAAATAAAACATTGAGAGAGTTAAAAAAAAAAAAAAAAAAATTAATTAATGGATGGAAGGGTATGTTATTAAACGTTTATTTTTTGATTTTATTCGAATACCATTTGTCTCTCTTTTTTTATTTTGACATTGTAACTTTTTTTATTTTTTTTTATTTTTTTTATTTTTTTATTTTTTTATTTTTTTATTTTTTTATTTTTTATTTTTTTTTAACGACTTTTGTCACTTTTTTCCTGCTCTTGTGACGTTTCAAATGGTAATATCGATTGAATGTAATTATAATAACCAGTGTCTTTTTTTTCCTCCTTAGAACAGTGGATGTTAGTATTAGTTTCTTGTGTTTGTACAAACTTTTTGTTGCTCTCGTTATTACCATTACCATTACCATTACCGTTACCGTTACCATTGCCACTGCCATTTACAAGATTATTTTCCATTTTCGAATGAAAGCTTGATAATTTGATCATTTCTGAAGAATCAGATGATTCATCACATGATCTATCTTCTGTTCTAGAATTAATATTAAGGTTATTTTTTTCATTCAAATTTTTAGTTAAAAAATTTGTATAATTATGATTCTTTATATTATTATCATTGCTACTGTTGTTTAACTTACTAGTAGATGTTGTTTCATCATATTTTTTTATTTTTTTATTTTTTTCGTTATTATATTGGTTATTTTTTTTCGCTATTATATTGTTTATTTTTTTCGCCATTATATTTTTTATTTTTTTCAATGTTACATTCGTTGTCATATTCGTTATTATCTTCTTCATTATTACTGTCGTAATTTGATGAACTGTTAGAAGAACTTTCACTGAATTTTATTTTATCAAGATTAGAACCGCTATAACCAAACCTTGGTGATTGTTCAGTAGTATCATATTTTTTGTTTTTTTCTTCCAATGTACTTATATCTACATAATTGTACTTAATCATTTTTGTTGCACTTACGTTTTTACCATATGAATAAATCTTATAACTATCGTTATCTTTTTCTTTTTTAATATTTTTTAAATCGGTTTCTGTTACTTCTTCTTCATCTTCATCATCATCGTCACTTTCTTCTTTTTCTTCCTCCTCTTCTTCATCACCATCATCATTTTTTTCTTCCTCCTCCTTTTCTTCACCACCAGCATCATTTTTTTTTTTTTTCTTCTTCTCTTTCTCCCTTTCCTTCATTACCATCATTTTTTTTTTTTTTTTTTTTTTTTTTCCATATTCAATTCCAATTGTTTATTTGACGTATTAACATCTACAAGCAGCGACTCTTTATTTTTATTCTTAAACTTTTGTAGATATGAATAAAAGTTATTAATGTTATTACTCATTTTTTTGTTACTAACATCGCTTTTGTTACTACTGATGAAGCTTTTACTACGAATTCCGTTTTTAGCACTAATAAAATCACTTTTAGTACTAATACCACGATTTTTACTATTAATATGACTTTTACTGATAATATGACTTTTACTAAAAACACCACTCTTATTACTAACAGAATTTTTACTACTAACTTCACTTTGGTCACTTAATTCACTATCCCATGAAGGTAACTTTAAAACATCCGATTTTAAATTTATATCACTATTATCAAGATTGTTTTTCGATTTTTTACTTTTACCTGAACAATGATTATAATCATCATGATCAACAACATCTAATGTATTATCATCAACATCTGTTAATTTAGTTTTTTTATCTTTTTTCGGACTTTTAAACCTCAATTTTCCTAAATTTTTAAAAAAATTATTAATTTTATTTTTTTTTTTTTTTTTCTTTAATTGATCCAATTTTAGAAAATTTTTCATATACATTATCATTATCATTATCATCTTTATTGGAATAATCATACAAATAAGAATCTGTTAATTTTTTATCTTTTTCTTTGCATTTTTTATTATCGTTACTATTGCTCCTGTTTTTGCTCCTTTCTTTGCTTCTGTTGTTATTACTGTTATTACGACTACTACCACTATTACTGCCACTACTACCACTATTACTGCCACTAC
>NW_022327094.1:0-2855 GCF_002776525.5 Piliocolobus tephrosceles | reverse complement strand
GTAGTGGCAGTAATAGTGGTAGTAGTGGCAGTAATAGTGGTAGTAGTCGTAATAACAGTAATAACAACAGAAGCAAAGAAAGGAGCAAAAACAGGAGCAATAGTAACGATAATAAAAAATGCAAAGAAAAAGATAAAAAATTAACAGATTCTTATTTGTATGATTATTCCAATAAAGATGATAATGATAATGATAATGTATATGAAAAATTTTCTAAAATTGGATCAATTAAAGAAAAAAAAAAAAAAAAATAAAATTAATAATTTTTTTAAAAATTTAGGAAAATTGAGGTTTAAAAGTCCGAAAAAAGATAAAAAAACTAAATTAACAGATGTTGATGATAATACATTAGATGTTGTTGATCATGATGATTATAATCATTGTTCAGGTAAAAGTAAAAAATCGAAAAACAATCTTGATAATAGTGATATAAATTTAAAATCGGATGTTTTAAAGTTACCTTCATGGGATAGTGAATTAAGTGACCAAAGTGAAGTTAGTAGTAAAAATTCTGTTAGTAATAAGAGTGGTGTTTTTAGTAAAAGTCATATTATCAGTAAAAGTCATATTAATAGTAAAAATCGTGGTATTAGTACTAAAAGTGATTTTATTAGTGCTAAAAACGGAATTCGTAGTAAAAGCTTCATCAGTAGTAACAAAAGCGATGTTAGTAACAAAAAAATGAGTAATAACATTAATAACTTTTATTCATATCTACAAAAGTTTAAGAATAAAAATAAAGAGTCGCTGCTTGTAGATGTTAATACGTCAAATAAACAATTGGAATTGAATATGGAAAAAAAAAAAAAAAAAAAAAAAAAATGATGGTAATGAAGGAAAGGGAGAAAGAGAAGAAGAAAAAAAAAAAAAATGATGCTGGTGGTGAAGAAAAGGAGGAGGAAGAAAAAAATGATGATGGTGATGAAGAAGAGGAGGAAGAAAAAGAAGAAAGTGACGATGATGATGAAGATGAAGAAGAAGTAACAGAAACCGATTTAAAAAATATTAAAAAAGAAAAAGATAACGATAGTTATAAGATTTATTCATATGGTAAAAACGTAAGTGCAACAAAAATGATTAAGTACAATTATGTAGATATAAGTACATTGGAAGAAAAAAACAAAAAATATGATACTACTGAACAATCACCAAGGTTTGGTTATAGCGGTTCTAATCTTGATAAAATAAAATTCAGTGAAAGTTCTTCTAACAGTTCATCAAATTACGACAGTAATAATGAAGAAGATAATAACGAATATGACAACGAATGTAACATTGAAAAAAATAAAAAATATAATGGCGAAAAAAATAAACAATATAATAGCGAAAAAAAATAACCAATATAATAACGAAAAAAATAAAAAAATAAAAAAATATGATGAAACAACATCTACTAGTAAGTTAAACAACAGTAGCAATGATAATAATATAAAGAATCATAATTATACAAATTTTTTAACTAAAAATTTGAATGAAAAAAATAACCTTAATATTAATTCTAGAACAGAAGATAGATCATGTGATGAATCATCTGATTCTTCAGAAATGATCAAATTATCAAGCTTTCATTCGAAAATGGAAAATAATCTTGTAAATGGCAGTGGCAATGGTAACGGTAACGGTAATGGTAATGGTAATGGTAATAACGAGAGCAACAAAAAGTTTGTACAAACACAAGAAACTAATACTAACATCCACTGTTCTAAGGAGGAAAAAAAAGACACTGGTTATTATAATTACATTCAATCGATATTACCATTTGAAACGTCACAAGAGCAGGAAAAAAGTGACAAAAGTCGTTAAAAAAAAATAAAAAATAAAAAAATAAAAAAATAAAAAAATAAAAAAATAAAAAAAATAAAAAAAAATAAAAAAAGTTACAATGTCAAAATAAAAAAAGAGAGACAAATGGTATTCGAATAAAATCAAAAAATAAACGTTTAATAACATACCCTTCCATCCATTAATTAATTTTTTTTTTTTTTTTTTTAACTCTCTCAATGTTTTATTTATTAATACAAAGAGATAGTGGATTATCTTTTTAATTCGTTCGTCCAAAAATAAATACCCATACGTATGTGCACATACATATATATATATATATATATATATATATATATATATACGTGTACATATGTATATCTAGATAAAAACAAAACTATAGATTTTATTGCCCTAATGAAGCGTTATTTAATAACGCTCGTTAGAATCATATAATGGGCCATTATTTTTATATTGTTAATGCATGTTTTTATATATGTATATTTTATTAATTTGTTGTTTTTGACTTTTTTTTTTTTTTTTTTTTTTTTTTTTTTTTTTTTTTTTTTTTTTTTGTCATTTTAGATTTGTTTTTATATATTAAAACATTTTCACTACAATTAATTAAATTTTTAATTCGTTAAATAACTGTAGACTTGTTACAGCTTTTAGCATTTTTCTCATGACATATACCTGATTGGAGGTTTGTTGTTGGAAGTGCATTTTTTGAATTGTGAAAAAGCGAATTGTTGTCAATTATATATATTTGCATATATTTATGCATATGCATATAGGTTTAAAAAAAGAAAAATTGGTATATCTTATTAATTATAAAATTTTTAATTCTGGTAGATAAAAAAAAAAAAAAATGACGGGTGCTCTCCAGAGTTTAATTATTAATTCATTTTATTTAGAAAAACAAAAAAAAAATTGTTATTCAATTTTTGTATACATGTAATCTAAGTGTGTATGTATGTATACAAGCACGTATGCATGTATGTACATATAACACTTAACAACTAAATTAATACACTGATATTAACTAATACAAAGGTATAAACTAATACAAAGGTATAAACTAATACAAAGGTATA
>NW_022327093.1:0-2857 GCF_002776525.5 Piliocolobus tephrosceles | reverse complement strand
TATACCTTTGTATTAGTTTATACCTTTGTATTAGTTTATACCTTTGTATTAGTTAATATCAGTGTATTAATTTAGTTGTTAAGTGTTATATGTACATACATGCATACGTGCTTGTATACATACATACACACTTAGATTACATGTATACAAAAATTGAATAACAATTTTTTTTTTGTTTTTCTAAATAAAATGAATTAATAATTAAACTCTGGAGAGCACCCGTCATTTTTTTTTTTTTTTTATCTACCAGAATTAAAAATTTTATAATTAATAAGATATACCAATTTTTCTTTTTTTAAACCTATATGCATATGCATAAATATATGCAAATATATATAATTGACAACAATTCGCTTTTTTCACAATTCAAAAAATGCACTTCCAACAACAAACCTCCAATCAGGTATATGTCATGAGAAAAATGCTAAAAGCTGTAACAAGTCTACAGTTATTTAACGAATTAAAAATTTAATTAATTGTAGTGAAAATGTTTTAATATATAAAAACAAATCTAAAATGACAAAAAAAAAAAAAAAAAAAAAAAAAAAAAAAAAAAAAAAAAAAAAAAAGTCAAAAACAACAAATTAATAAAATATACATATATAAAAACATGCATTAACAATATAAAAATAATGGCCCATTATATGATTCTAACGAGCGTTATTAAATAACGCTTCATTAGGGCAATAAAATCTATAGTTTTGTTTTTATCTAGATATACATATGTACACGTATATATATATATATATATATATATATATATATATATGTATGTGCACATACGTATGGGTATTTATTTTTGGACGAACGAATTAAAAAGATAATCCACTATCTCTTTGTATTAATAAATAAAACATTGAGAGAGTTAAAAAAAAAAAAAAAAAAATTAATTAATGGATGGAAGGGTATGTTATTAAACGTTTATTTTTTGATTTTATTCGAATACCATTTGTCTCTCTTTTTTTATTTTGACATTGTAACTTTTTTTATTTTTTTTTATTTTTTTTATTTTTTTATTTTTTTATTTTTTTATTTTTTTATTTTTTATTTTTTTTTAACGACTTTTGTCACTTTTTTCCTGCTCTTGTGACGTTTCAAATGGTAATATCGATTGAATGTAATTATAATAACCAGTGTCTTTTTTTCCTCCTTAGAACAGTGGATGTTAGTATTAGTTTCTTGTGTTTGTACAAACTTTTTGTTGCTCTCGTTATTACCATTACCATTACCATTACCGTTACCGTTACCATTGCCACTGCCATTTACAAGATTATTTTCCATTTTCGAATGAAAGCTTGATAATTTGATCATTTCTGAAGAATCAGATGATTCATCACATGATCTATCTTCTGTTCTAGAATTAATATTAAGGTTATTTTTTTCATTCAAATTTTTAGTTAAAAAATTTGTATAATTATGATTCTTTATATTATTATCATTGCTACTGTTGTTTAACTTACTAGTAGATGTTGTTTCATCATATTTTTTTATTTTTTTATTTTTTTCGTTATTATATTGGTTATTTTTTTCGCTATTATATTGTTTATTTTTTTCGCCATTATATTTTTTATTTTTTTCAATGTTACATTCGTTGTCATATTCGTTATTATCTTCTTCATTATTACTGTCGTAATTTGATGAACTGTTAGAAGAACTTTCACTGAATTTTATTTTATCAAGATTAGAACCGCTATAACCAAACCTTGGTGATTGTTCAGTAGTATCATATTTTTTGTTTTTTTTCTTCCAATGTACTTATATCTACATAATTGTACTTAATCATTTTTGTTGCACTTACGTTTTTACCATATGAATAAATCTTATAACTATCGTTATCTTTTTCTTTTTTTAATATTTTTTAAATCGGTTTCTGTTACTTCTTCTTCATCTTCATCATCATCGTCACTTTCTTCTTTTTCTTCCTCCTCTTCTTCATCACCATCATCATTTTTTTCTTCCTCCTCCTTTTCTTCACCACCAGCATCATTTTTTTTTTTTTCTTCTTCTCTTTCTCCCTTTCCTTCATTACCATCATTTTTTTTTTTTTTTTTTTTTTTTTTCCATATTCAATTCCAATTGTTTATTTGACGTATTAACATCTACAAGCTGCGACTCTTTATTTTTATTCTTAAACTTTTGTAGATATGAATAAAAGTTATTAATGTTATTACTCATTTTTTTGTTACTAACATCACTTTTGTTACTACTGATGAAGCTTTTACTACGAATTCCGTTTTTAGCACTAATAAAATCACTTTTAGTACTAATACCACGATTTTTACTATTAATATGACTTTTACTGATAATATGACTTTTACTAAAAACACCACTCTTATTACTAACAGAATTTTTACTACTAACTTCACTTTGGTCACTTAATTCACTATCCCATGAAGGTAACTTTAAAACATCCGATTTTAAATTTATATCACTATTATCAAGATTGTTTTTTCGATTTTTTACTTTTACCTGAACAATGATTATAATCATCATGATCAACAACATCTAATGTATTATCATCAACATCTGTTAATTTAGTTTTTTTTATCTTTTTTCGGACTTTTAAACCTCAATTTTCCTAAATTTTTAAAAAAATTATTAATTTTATTTTTTTTTTTTTTTTCTTTAATTGATCCAATTTTAGAAAATTTTTCATATACATTATCATTATCATTATCATCTTTATTGGAATAATCATACAAATAAGAATCTGTTAATTTTTTATCTTTTTCTTTGCATTTTTTATTATCGTTACTATTGCTCCTGTTTTTGCTCCTTTCTTTGCTTCTGTTGTTATTACTGTTATTACGACTACTACCACTATTACTGCCACTACTACCACTATTACTGCCACTAC
>NW_022327092.1:0-2857 GCF_002776525.5 Piliocolobus tephrosceles | reverse complement strand
GTAGTGGCAGTAATAGTGGTAGTAGTGGCAGTAATAGTGGTAGTAGTCGTAATAACAGTAATAACAACAGAAGCAAAGAAAGGAGCAAAAACAGGAGCAATAGTAACGATAATAAAAAATGCAAAGAAAAAGATAAAAAATTAACAGATTCTTATTTGTATGATTATTCCAATAAAGATGATAATGATAATGATAATGTATATGAAAAATTTTCTAAAATTGGATCAATTAAAGAAAAAAAAAAAAAAAATAAAATTAATAATTTTTTTAAAAATTTAGGAAAATTGAGGTTTAAAAGTCCGAAAAAAGATAAAAAAAACTAAATTAACAGATGTTGATGATAATACATTAGATGTTGTTGATCATGATGATTATAATCATTGTTCAGGTAAAAGTAAAAAATCGAAAAAACAATCTTGATAATAGTGATATAAATTTAAAATCGGATGTTTTAAAGTTACCTTCATGGGATAGTGAATTAAGTGACCAAAGTGAAGTTAGTAGTAAAAATTCTGTTAGTAATAAGAGTGGTGTTTTTAGTAAAAGTCATATTATCAGTAAAAGTCATATTAATAGTAAAAATCGTGGTATTAGTACTAAAAGTGATTTTATTAGTGCTAAAAACGGAATTCGTAGTAAAAGCTTCATCAGTAGTAACAAAAGTGATGTTAGTAACAAAAAAATGAGTAATAACATTAATAACTTTTATTCATATCTACAAAAGTTTAAGAATAAAAATAAAGAGTCGCAGCTTGTAGATGTTAATACGTCAAATAAACAATTGGAATTGAATATGGAAAAAAAAAAAAAAAAAAAAAAAAAATGATGGTAATGAAGGAAAGGGAGAAAGAGAAGAAGAAAAAAAAAAAAATGATGCTGGTGGTGAAGAAAAGGAGGAGGAAGAAAAAAATGATGATGGTGATGAAGAAGAGGAGGAAGAAAAAGAAGAAAGTGACGATGATGATGAAGATGAAGAAGAAGTAACAGAAACCGATTTAAAAAATATTAAAAAAAGAAAAAGATAACGATAGTTATAAGATTTATTCATATGGTAAAAACGTAAGTGCAACAAAAATGATTAAGTACAATTATGTAGATATAAGTACATTGGAAGAAAAAAAACAAAAAATATGATACTACTGAACAATCACCAAGGTTTGGTTATAGCGGTTCTAATCTTGATAAAATAAAATTCAGTGAAAGTTCTTCTAACAGTTCATCAAATTACGACAGTAATAATGAAGAAGATAATAACGAATATGACAACGAATGTAACATTGAAAAAAATAAAAAATATAATGGCGAAAAAAATAAACAATATAATAGCGAAAAAAATAACCAATATAATAACGAAAAAAATAAAAAAATAAAAAAATATGATGAAACAACATCTACTAGTAAGTTAAACAACAGTAGCAATGATAATAATATAAAGAATCATAATTATACAAATTTTTTAACTAAAAATTTGAATGAAAAAAATAACCTTAATATTAATTCTAGAACAGAAGATAGATCATGTGATGAATCATCTGATTCTTCAGAAATGATCAAATTATCAAGCTTTCATTCGAAAATGGAAAATAATCTTGTAAATGGCAGTGGCAATGGTAACGGTAACGGTAATGGTAATGGTAATGGTAATAACGAGAGCAACAAAAAGTTTGTACAAACACAAGAAACTAATACTAACATCCACTGTTCTAAGGAGGAAAAAAAGACACTGGTTATTATAATTACATTCAATCGATATTACCATTTGAAACGTCACAAGAGCAGGAAAAAAGTGACAAAAGTCGTTAAAAAAAAATAAAAAATAAAAAAATAAAAAAATAAAAAAATAAAAAAATAAAAAAAATAAAAAAAAATAAAAAAAGTTACAATGTCAAAATAAAAAAAGAGAGACAAATGGTATTCGAATAAAATCAAAAAATAAACGTTTAATAACATACCCTTCCATCCATTAATTAATTTTTTTTTTTTTTTTTTTAACTCTCTCAATGTTTTATTTATTAATACAAAGAGATAGTGGATTATCTTTTTAATTCGTTCGTCCAAAAATAAATACCCATACGTATGTGCACATACATATATATATATATATATATATATATATATATATATACGTGTACATATGTATATCTAGATAAAAACAAAACTATAGATTTTATTGCCCTAATGAAGCGTTATTTAATAACGCTCGTTAGAATCATATAATGGGCCATTATTTTTATATTGTTAATGCATGTTTTTATATATGTATATTTTATTAATTTGTTGTTTTTGACTTTTTTTTTTTTTTTTTTTTTTTTTTTTTTTTTTTTTTTTTTTTTTTTGTCATTTTAGATTTGTTTTTATATATTAAAACATTTTCACTACAATTAATTAAATTTTTAATTCGTTAAATAACTGTAGACTTGTTACAGCTTTTAGCATTTTTCTCATGACATATACCTGATTGGAGGTTTGTTGTTGGAAGTGCATTTTTTGAATTGTGAAAAAAGCGAATTGTTGTCAATTATATATATTTGCATATATTTATGCATATGCATATAGGTTTAAAAAAAGAAAAATTGGTATATCTTATTAATTATAAAATTTTTAATTCTGGTAGATAAAAAAAAAAAAAAAATGACGGGTGCTCTCCAGAGTTTAATTATTAATTCATTTTATTTAGAAAAACAAAAAAAAAATTGTTATTCAATTTTTGTATACATGTAATCTAAGTGTGTATGTATGTATACAAGCACGTATGCATGTATGTACATATAACACTTAACAACTAAATTAATACACTGATATTAACTAATACAAAGGTATAAACTAATACAAAGGTATAAACTAATACAAAGGTATA
>NW_022327088.1:0-1657 GCF_002776525.5 Piliocolobus tephrosceles | reverse complement strand
TTTATTCATTTATTTTTGAGTTCAGCTATATATTTATTCTTGTTAAACTTCAATAAATTTAAAAGTATACAGTAACAGCCCTTCATGCTAAAAACTCTCAATAAATTTGGTATTGATGGAACGTATCTCAAAATAATAAGAGCTTTTTATGACAAACCCACAGCCAATATCATACTGAATGGACAAAAACTGGAAGCATTCCCTTTGAAAACTGGCACAAGACAGGGATGCCCTCTCTCACCACTCCTATTCAACACAGTGTTGGAAGTTCTGGCTAGGGCAATCAGGCAAGAGAAAGAAATCAAGGGTATTCAGTTAGGAAAAGAAGAAGTCATATTGTCCCTGTTTACAGATGACATGATTGTATATTTAGAAAACCCTATTCTCTCAGCCCAAAATCTCCTTAAGCTGATAAGAAACTTCAGCAGAGTCTCAGGATACAAAATCAATATGCAAAAATCACAAACATTCTTATACACCAGTAACAGACAAACAGAGAGCGAAATCGTGAATGAACTCCCATTTACAATAGCCTCAAAGAGAATCAAATACCTAGGAATCCAACTTACAAGGGATGTAAAGGACCTCTTCAAGGAGAACTACAAACCACTGCTCAGTGAAATAAAAGAAGACACAAACAAATGGAAAAACATACCATGCTCATGGATAGGAAGAATCAATATTATAAAAATGGCCATACTGCCCAAGGTAATTTATAGATTCAATGCCATCCCCATTAAGCTAACAATGACTTTCTTCACAGAATTGGAAAAAACTTCTTTAAAGTTCATATGGAACCAAAAAAGAGTCCACATTGCCAAGACAATCCTAAGCCAAAAGTACAAAGCTGGAGGCATCACACTATCTGACTTCAAACTGTACTACCAAAACTGCATCGTACTGGTACCAAAACAGAGATATAGACCAATGGAACAGAAAAGAGCCCTCAGAAATAATACCACACATCAACAGCCATCTGATCTTTGACAAACCTGACAAAAACAAGAAATGGGGAAAGGATTACCTATTTAATAAATGGTGCTGGGAAAATTGGCTAGCCATATGTAGAAAGCTGAAACTGGATCCTTTCCTTACTCTTTATACGAAAATTAATTCAAGATGGATTAGAGACTTAAATGTTACACCTAAAACCCTAAAAACCCTAGAGGAAAACCTAGGGATTACCATTCAGGACATAGGCATGGGCAAGGACTTCATGTCTAAAACACCAAAAGCAATGGCAACAAAAGCCAACATTGACAAATGGGATCTAATTAAACTAAAGAGCTTCTGCACAGCAAAAGAAACTACCATCAGAGTGAACAGGCAACCTGCAGAACGGGAGAACATTTTTGTAATCTACTCATCTGACAAAGGGCTAATATCCAGAACCTATAAAGAACTCAAACAAATTTACAAGAAAAAAACAAACAACCCCATGAAAAAGTGGGCAAAGGATATGAACAGACACTTCTCAAAAGAAGACATTCATACAGCCAACAGACACATGAAAAAATGCTCATCATCCCTCGCCATCAGAGAAATGCAAATCAAAACCACAGTGCGATACCATGTCATACCAGTTAGAATGGCGATCATTAAAAAAATCAGGAAACAACAGGTGCTGGAGAGGATGTGGAGAAATAGGAACACTTTA
>NW_022327087.1:0-6755 GCF_002776525.5 Piliocolobus tephrosceles | reverse complement strand
GAAGTGGACATTTTGAAGCTTGCCCCATAGGTTTTGCCAATGTCCATAGTCAAAAAGGGGATTAGAGCCTGAAGGGGGTGAAACCAGAGGTCTTAGCTTATAACCTTTAAATGGTCCCCATTACCTACGTGCTAAAGTCCAAAGTCATTTCCAGGCAGGTGTGATCTGACCCCAGCATCCTGTCCCGCCCTCCTTCCGTTCTACCTTCTTCCCCTCTCTTGATAGAAACAACTGACATTTGCTGGACACTTACCCTGTGCCAGCTGCTGTGCTAAGCACTTTATGTTCATTAACTCACATCTTTCTCCCAACATTCCTACGGCAAGCACTGTTATAACTTAACAACAAAAACCAGCTTGGGAAGCTGAAGGAACTGGCCCAAAGATCCCCACTGTTGAAAGGATTGAGATTGGAACCAACTCCAGCTCTAGAGGTTGGCTGTGACATTTTGTCAGCTGAATTCCATTCATGGCCAAAACTCTTCAGAAGTTTAAGAGGTCACCCTCCCATGGGTAAATATTGACAGGCCTTTATCTGGAGATGATGGTGCTGGTGAGTGATGGGATCTATTCCAGGGGTCTGCACCATAGGAGGTTGGCATGGAAGGCAGTGCCGAGTTGGAAGGATAAACAGCATAAACTGAAGGCAGCCTAGAGCAACTTCAAGCTTGAGCAAACCTATTAAATGCTCTTCAGGCTCCTACCTGCCACATCATTCCACCTTCAGGTGTGCTATGTACCCCACCTGACTTATCAGGAATTCCTTTCTCAAACGTACTCCCCTGCCTTCACCCTTTTGCTTAAATGTTTCTGCTGCATGGAAAGCACTATGAGGTAAACTCTTGCTTGAGGTCCAACTTAGATTGGTCCCACCTCCCTGGGATGGCCAACCCCTCCCTAGGCAGGCAGACTCTGTCTTCTCTCTCTACTGGGCTTCCATGGCCTGCAGGCGGTGGCTGGAGATAACGCTGTCACACTGTCCACACAGTGTCGAGGCAGACAGATTGTGATTCCTGTTAGTACACTGGATCATCTACAGTTACAGGCTTCATCTCCTCAAATACTGGAACATCCTTGAGAAGAGTCTTGTTGTACTCATCTTTATATCCCTGAGTCACAACACAGCACTCCCAAACCTAGTAAATACTCTGTAAATGCTGAAGGAGGAAAGAAGAAAAGGAAGAAGGGAGCAAGGGAGGAGGGGCATGGAGGGAAGAGGAGGAAAGGGAGGAAGTAAAAGGAGGGGAGAAGGAAGCGGGGAGGGGAGGATAGGAAGAGAAAAGATGGAAAGAGAAGGAGAGGGAGGAGGAGTCAGGAAATGGGGCAAAAGGTGGAGGGGGTAGAAATAAATTTGTGATTGCATTTATTTAGTGAATGATGTGAGGAGTCAGCAAACTATGGCCCTCTGATTTGGGGCAATATTCAGACTATGGCATATTTTTATACAATCCCAAACTAAAAATGTCATATATATATATATATATGATGTTTTGAGACAGAATCTACCTCTGTTGCCCAGGCTGGAGTGCAGTGGCACAATCTTGGCTGACTGCAACCTCTGCCTGCTGGGTTCAAGCAATTCTCCTGCCTCAGCCTCCTGAGTAGCTGGGATTACAGGCATACGTGCCACCACGCCCTGCTAAATTTTTGTATTTTTAGTAGAGATGGGGTTTCACCATGCTAGCCAAGCTCGTCTCAAACTCCTGACCTTGTGATCCATCCGCCTCCGCCTCCCAAAGTGCTGAGATTACAGGCGTGAGCCACCACGCCCAGCCATTTTATATTTTTAAAGGGTTGTAACAAAAAAAAAAAAAAAAAGAAAACGATGAAAATGAAAGATTATATGACAGAGACCATAGGTGTCCCAAAGCCTAAAATATTTACCCTCTGGTCTTTTACAGAAAAAGTTTGCTGATCCTTGACATAAGAGAATGCAGACTCCAAACAGAATAATCCTCAGAGTCTAGGTAGGAAATCAGAAAATACCAGCCTTGGAAACTTAAACCAATGAGATGAGATGTGTCACTTCCCCAGGATGAAACCACCAGAGCGATGATGTTTGGGTGTGCTTGCCGATAAGGCCAAGCTGCGGCTGTCTCTCTATCTCAGCACAGAGTATGTGGGCCGTCTCTGGGAGGACAGCATAAATTTAAAAAGCAGCTAATGGAAGATAAACTGAAATCTTGGAAGCCCTCCTGCCTGTCAGGTGGCGGCATTGTAAAGAGAGCCGTTTTTAGGGACTAATAGAATCATTGTCCTGAGAGGGGAAGATAGAGAATTAGGCATTGGGAGTGAGACTCCAGCCTGTGGCAGAAGAGGATGTGCTGAGCAGCTTGTCCAAGTGTTCCCGGCCCCTTGACCTTGCCCCAGTGAGGACTACAGGAAGAGTTCTTAATGGATCAGGCTAGTAACAGCCTGTCTTCTCCTCTGCTCTCATTTCCTGAAGAGCCTTTTGACGACATTCAGCCTCCCTGCAATGAAGACCATGTTTAGTCCAGCTGGTGTGCTGGGCTTACATTTTCTCAGTGGAACAACTACCATAACCAAGTGCATGCTATTTATTGAGCATCTGCCACACGCCAGGCACAGGGTGAGGTGTTTTCTTATCTACACTGACTCAGAGACAGACATGACTAGCCCCATTTTACAGATAAGAAAACTGAGAATCCGAGAGATCGATGAGCTTATCCAAAAGCATATGGTTGCAAAATAGCAGAAGCAGTATACCCTGGTTTAATGATTCTTTTCAATAAACCTGATTCTGAAAGCCTGATTCTTTTCATAATGCTACACTACAGATCATGTGCATGTACACAGTACACACACACACACACACACACACACACCCATAATTAGTGCTAATCAAGGAAATTCATATTTTTCCATTGATGTCTAGGGCAGGCCTAGAGATGAAGGTATATTCTCTCTCTTCCTCTCTCTCTGTCACACACATGCACGCTCACACACCCTAATGACTTAGGTCTTTGTCCAGCCTCATTTCTATCTTTTACTCCTATATCCTAGTATCCTAGGACTCTGCCCTAACCCCAGACTGCATAGCTGGAAACCATGACATTCATTTCCATCTCATCAAAAGCCTGCTGATCACGTATTATATTCAGAGGTTTTAAAAAAGCAATCCCTTTTTACAAAGAGCTTGAAGTCCAGTAAGGGAGGTACACAAATAAACTCTAATAAAATGCATGATAATGAGTTATGAGAGCTGCTCACCCTGGTGCTGGGGTAGCCAGGCTTTGGAACTTGAGCTCCAGAAAGGTTTCCATTAAGAGGCTACATCAGGACTAGGATAGCAAGGTTGAGAGTTCACAGATGAGCAAGTGCAGGGCTAGCAGGTGATCCAGGCAGAGAGATCAGGATGTGCTAAGACTAGGAGGCTAGATTTGATGTCTGCACCTCATTTGGAATAGATTAAGCTTAAGTTGAATCTGAAGATACAGCAGAAGCCAGATCACTGAGGGTCTTTGCAGTATGGGGAGCAGTCTGTACTTCATGCTACCGATGATGGGGAATCATAAAAAGGCTTAGGTCAGACATAAATTTGAAAGATCCTGTGCATTATACAGTGGGAGGGATTGAGAATGCAAGATCAGTTAGTTATCGATAGATTTAGCAATAAACAATAATGTTTAAACTGGAGATAAAACAAAACATGGAAAGAAAATTAACTGCAAGATAGTTGGATGGTAGCATCAGCAGGTCTTGGTGGTCTATTGGGTGTGAGAGGTAAAGGAAAGAGAGGGGTCTAAGTTAACTCCCTGCCTAGTCCTTGAAAATGCTCTTTCTCTTCCAGAGCACTGGACTCTTGCCTCTGTTCTCCCAGCCACTGATTGGGTCTCACTCTTGTTGCTCTGACCCTCTGGAATCTCAGTGCTGTGCCCCTCTGGTATTACACCTGCCTAGGACTACTGCTCACGTGTCCCACCCACCATATTGAACTGCCTTGTACACTATCAACAAACTCAAATTTACCAACCCATAATAAATGTTGTCTATTGTGCTATTTGCCATGCTCTGTACCAGCCCTGAGCCAGACCCATTCCATGAACTCCATGCATCCCCATCCAACTCTCTTCACTTTACTGAGCCATGCCTTGTAACAGCGGCCACCTATCTCAGTTCTGCCACAGTCAGCTCCACTCCCTCACCCTCATAGCCCCACATGACGCTGGAAGAGAAGGCCGATAGGGTAGATTCAAACTCTGACAGCTAGGAACAATGGACCTGAACCAACAGAATGAAATTTAGCAGAGATAAATGTCAAGTTCTACATACTGAGCTCAGGAATCAATCACAGGGACAGGATGGAAAGAGCTGATTTGCAGTAATGATAAAGAAACATCTGAGAGAAGTGGCTGAGTATCTGGCCAGAAGTTGAATAGTCACCAGGAGTGTGCGGCAGTAAGTACATCAGAGAGATACTCTCTTTACAGGTCAGGCCAGGTACAGTGACTCACGCCTGTAATCCCAGCACTTTGGGAGGCCAAGGCAGGTTGATCACCTGAGGTCAGGAGTTTGAGACCAGTCTGGCCAACACTGTGAAACCCCATCTCTGCTAAAAATACAAAAATTAGCCGGGCGTGGTGGTGGTGCACCTGTAATCCCAGCTATTTGGGAGGCTGAGGCATGAGAATCTCTTGGACCTGGGAGGTGGAGGTTGCAGTGAACCGAGATTGCACCACTGCACTCCAGTCTGGGCAACAAAGTGAGACTCCATCTCAACAGCAACAAAAACAAAAAAGATACTAACACATTTTGAGGCTAAGTCAATAGTAGAGTGTCCAGGTATAGAAACAGCAATCTGACAGTCAGGATGGTTTAGACCCCAACTGAAATAGTGTTTAGCTATGGGCAGTATGATACAAGTATGCCCAGGAGAGGAAAAAGAGGTGATGAATATCTAGATACAAATTCTGAAAACTCACAGGGAGAGGGATTGGAAAGCTGGATGTCAGAACTTGGTGCTCAGTTAATGCTAGCTACTGTTACTATTTTCCCCTTTCCCTGGTTGCCCAGTTCCTAGGAGATTGCCCTGAGGCTGAGGGTCTGCCTTTTGAAAAGCATAAATATCTCCTCCCCAGCTCCAGCTGCATTTCCTCATCTGCCCCTTCCCCATTCTCCTCATGAGGATGGGGTATGGCAACTGTTGCTGGTGTGTCTGCAATGTGTCCTTCCATCTCAAGCTCTCTGAACTCAGAGATCAATATTATGGGTCTGGTGTAATGTCTCTTCTCATTTCTCATCCTAATCCTGGAATGTGGAGTTGGTAGTGTCCCTAGGGCTGAATCCTGTGTTTTATAGATGAAAAAACTGTGCTTCAGAAAAAGACTGTGGTTTTCTCAAGGTCCTGGAGTTATTTGGTGGTGGAGCTAGGATCAGAACAGCAGTCAGTCCAATGCCGTTTTTGAACTGCCTTCTGGTCCCTTTCCTCCTAATCCAACCACTCACTGAGCTCCAAGAGGTTTTGATTTGAAGAAGGAGGAGGAAAGGGAGAAGGCAAGATGTAGATGTTCTGTGGGTCAGCAGCAGAGTGCATGAGATGGAGAAGACTAGATCCCAAGGCTCTGTCTTTTATCGACAGGGTTGCCTTTGTCACTGAAGTGAAGTGAGCCAATATCCTAGTTTTTATCTGTGGAACACTGACTCCCAGGAAAATCCTTGATTCACTCACTCCTCACTGCTGCCTGGGGAATAAGATAGGACTTACCCAACATCAGAATAATCTTAACCCCTTTCTTGACTCCTTCTTGCAAGGGAGTGGGACAGTAGTATTGCTTTGATTTCCAGCAGCAATAGCCCCAGGACAGGTATTAAATAGAGAAAGTAACATTTTGCCTTTAATAACCTCACTTGTCTGTTTACCACAACTTTTAACCTAAAAATCCAGCAATTTTATCATCATGATCACTGTTCTCTCATCCCCTATGCCGTCCCATGTGCACAGCACACTATAGGGTATATACTTTATATATCCTTAACATTTCCAATTACCTTGTGAGGTTGCCCATGGGAATGCTGATGCCCAGGGAGGCAGGCATCATGACTTGCTGAGCTCAAGCCAAGTGTGGCTGAATCGCAAGGTATTATCAGTTTTGTTTCCTCAGGCAAGCTGTATTTCTCAAATGTACCTTCCTTGAAAACTGTCTTAAATGCACCTTCCTGTAAAATTTTTTTTATAATTCTAGGGTGAGAGTCTCATTTTAGATCTACAAAGGAAAGAACAGTGATGTGTGAACTTGTAACACAAGCAGACAGAAGATCAGTTGAGGGGTGACTCGCATGGCCAGAGAATTTAAAAGTTATCGAAGAAAATCAAGAAATAATTGAGGCCAACTCATTTTAAGGATGCGGACACTGGAACCCAGAAAAAGAACTGATTTCCTGGGAAAATAGAGCTGTTTGGTGGCATTGCTGGGATTGTACCCGGATCTCTGGGTTCCCGCCCTGACGTGAGCCTGGACACTGGTCCACTCTAGTTGCTGACAATGAGTAATCAGGAATCTGTCAGCTCTAATCTGCCATTCTCCTGAAAGCACAGATGGACTGGCTAATTGCCTTTGCCCTCTGCCTGGAGTTTGGAAGCCCTCTTTGCTCCAAGCTAGTGGACAGCTCTCCTGGGCCTGCAGGTTATTATGTCCCATATGCAAATGTAACCCCAGAGGTGTAACCCAGGAGAAGTTGGGCATCCAATTGCTCCACATCTGTCCGGAGCCCCAGGTGCTTGGGATGTCTCTGTCC
>NW_022327085.1:0-2929 GCF_002776525.5 Piliocolobus tephrosceles | reverse complement strand
TTTGTGTTTTATTTATGTGTTTTATTTGTGTTTTATTTATGTGTTTTCATGTATAATTAACAATATGGTAAAAAAAAAACTTCAAGATTTAAAGATTAATTTTTAATTTAAAAAATATTTATATTTAATAGTTAAACCCACCGAATTGAAGTAACTTTTTTTCATTTTAAAATGTTGTATTCGTATTTTATCACATTTTATGGGTAAAACTTTTAATTAATTTATTATTTTTTATGTTTTATGTAAAGTGCACACAATTACATATGTTAGTTTAATGAAAACTATGTCATTTTTATGAACTTGTGATGTATATTTCATTATCTTATAAATAGTCATTATCGCCTCCTTCATAGTAAAAAAATATAATATATTAGCACTATTATATATATATGTATATATTTATTTTACAATATTCTTAACCAAAATTTATAATGTAAAATATATATTTTAACAGCTCCATATCTAAAAATGAATTTTTTAATTGTCATTTTAATTAAAGGTATTCAATATTTACAGCATAATGTGTCTAATTATGAACCTATCGTTTATACCCCATTATATTGATTTTTATTTATCATGAGAACTTGATTTTTTTTTCCTCCAATTAATTTTATATATTTTTTTTTTTTTTATATTTTTTTATCTTGTACAATCTTTTTATAATGAAGAACTATCATATTTTTTTATATTTATTTTAAAACTTTATTTTAAAACTTTATTTTAAAACTTTATTTTATAGCTATTTAATTAAGCTGTGAAATTATCTTTTTGTAAAAAAAAATAATTTATTAAAAAAATATATTTCTTTTTTTTTGATTCATTTAAGGAGTTATAACACATGAAATAATTATAAATAAAGATATTTTAAATGATTTTTTTTTTTCTTACATTATTTATTATAATGAATATACCGCAAGATTTTTATCTAAACAAATCAACAAAATTGTTGCTTACTAATAATTACAGATAATCTGCCTGTTACAATTTTCATTCTATTCTAACTTTATCATTTATTTATTTATTTTTTTTTTCTATTATAGTTTATTTGAAATTCGCACAGCTTACATACTATAGTTAATATTTTTATATTATTATTTTACATTAATATAATCCTTATATATCATTTTACAAAAAAAATGAGTAGAATGTATTTTTATAGTTATGTCATTTTTAGTTGTTAATAAATGTGAATGGAACACTTTAGTATTTTAAAAATCACGAATAAAAAATGTGATAGTGAGAAAACAAGCAAATTCGGAGATATAATAGTAACACCTTATCATTTTCTTTTAAATAAATATGTTAGAAAATAAAGAAAAGTTGTAAATGCTTTTTTTTTTTTTTGTTAACAAATGTCCGATATATAAAAAAAAAAATTTAAATATATATATAATGTTGTGTAGTAAAAAAATTAAATAACATCTTTTTATATAGATTTTCAAACTATTACAGAATGTAATTCTATAAGAAACATATAAAATTGGATTAAGTATGTATAAATGAAATTTTATTTTTTTCATTGGATTATTTATTATGAGCATCATATTTTTTTTTTTTTTTTTTTAAGTTCACAATGATATAGTTATTTTTCATAATGCAAATAGTTTTAAAACAAGTTTATATATAATTCTCTATGGTTTAAAAAAAAAAAAAAGAAAAAAAAAGAAAAAAAAAAAAAAAAAAAAAAAAATTAATAATTTGATTGAGAAATAGTTAAAATGTTTGTATATAAATATTTTTTATTACATATTTTATATATGTTTTAAAAAAATAACGTGTATTTTTTTTTTATTTTCCATTTAAAATGAAAAAATAAATAGCTGTTCAGAGTGTAGCAATTACATAATATGATCAATGTTTTAATGTAAAAATGTAAATTAATTTAAGCTTTTTTTTTTTTTAAGTTATTAAAAATTTTGACATAAAAACATAATTTACAAGTTTTTAGCTAGCCACAGCTAATTATCCATATAGTATTATAAACAAAACAACTATTACAACTGTTAATGCAAACTAATTTTTTTTTTTTTTTTTTTTTTTTTTTTAAGCTATTAAAAATTTTGATGTATAAAAAAATAATTTAAGAGTTTTTAGCTAGCCAAAGTTAATTATCTATTCAGTGTTAATAACAAAACAGCTATTGCAACTGTTAATGTAAACTAATTTTTTTTTTCTTTTTTAATTTTTTAATTAAAGCGATGAAATAAAATAAATATTCATGATATGGCTGTTCAGGAAATAGCTGTTTAAAATGTGACTATTCAGGAAATAGCTGTTTAAAATGTGACTATTCAGGAAATAGCTGTTTAAAATATGACTGTTCAGGAAATAGCTGTTTAAAATATGGCTGTTCAGTAAATAGCTGTTTAAAATATGACTGTTCGGGATATAGCTGTTTAAAATATGACTGTTCAGGAAACAGCTGTTTAAAATATGACTGTTCGGGATATAGCTGTTCAAAGTGTGGCTATTCAGGAAATAGTTGTTAAACACATAGTTGTTTTGTATACTACTAAATATGCATTTGCTATACTATGTGGGGAATCTACTAATATAAAACATGTTTATGAATTTTTTTAAATTATAATGTAAATAAAATTATTCTTATTTTGAAATACTACCAAAAGTTATGAACATACAAGATAATCAACAAAAATTTAGCTAGTCATGGTTATTTTTTAGCTCAATTGTAAAAAAAAATAGAAAAAAAAAAAAAAAAAAAAAAATATGTATGCATATATATGTAACAATTTAAAATGTAAATAAGATTACGTTTTAGTTTTTATTTTTATTTTTAATTTTATTTTTAATTTTATTTTTATTTTTATTTTTAATTTTATTTTTAATTTTATTTTTAATTTTATTTTTAATTTTATTTTTACTTTTACTTTTATTTTTACTTTTATTTTTACTTTTATTTTTACTTTTA
>NW_022327084.1:0-2929 GCF_002776525.5 Piliocolobus tephrosceles | reverse complement strand
TAAAAGTAAAAATAAAAGTAAAAATAAAAGTAAAAATAAAAGTAAAAGTAAAAATAAAATTAAAAATAAAATTAAAAATAAAATTAAAAATAAAATTAAAAATAAAAATAAAAATAAAATTAAAAATAAAATTAAAAATAAAAATAAAAACTAAAACGTAATCTTATTTACATTTTAAATTGTTACATATATATGCATACATATTTTTTTTTTTTTTTTTTTTTTTCTATTTTTTTTTACAATTGAGCTAAAAAATAACCATGACTAGCTAAATTTTTGTTGATTATCTTGTATGTTCATAACTTTTGGTAGTATTTCAAAATAAGAATAATTTTATTTACATTATAATTTAAAAAAATTCATAAACATGTTTTATATTAGTAGATTCCCCACATAGTATAGCAAATGCATATTTAGTAGTATACAAAACAACTATGTGTTTAACAACTATTTCCTGAATAGCCACACTTTGAACAGCTATATCCCGAACAGTCATATTTTAAACAGCTGTTTCCTGAACAGTCATATTTTAAACAGCTATATCCCGAACAGTCATATTTTAAACAGCTATTTACTGAACAGCCATATTTTAAACAGCTATTTCCTGAACAGTCATATTTTAAACAGCTATTTCCTGAATAGTCACATTTTAAACAGCTATTTCCTGAATAGTCACATTTTAAACAGCTATTTCCTGAACAGCCATATCATGAATATTTATTTTATTTCATCGCTTTAATTAAAAAATTAAAAAAGAAAAAAAAAATTAGTTTACATTAACAGTTGCAATAGCTGTTTTGTTATTAACACTGAATAGATAATTAACTTTGGCTAGCTAAAAACTCTTAAATTATTTTTTTATACATCAAAATTTTTAATAGCTTAAAAAAAAAAAAAAAAAAAAAAAAAAAATTAGTTTGCATTAACAGTTGTAATAGTTGTTTTGTTTATAATACTATATGGATAATTAGCTGTGGCTAGCTAAAAACTTGTAAATTATGTTTTTATGTCAAAATTTTTAATAACTTAAAAAAAAAAAAAGCTTAAATTAATTTACATTTTTACATTAAAACATTGATCATATTATGTAATTGCTACACTCTGAACAGCTATTTATTTTTTCATTTTAAATGGAAAATAAAAAAAAAATACACGTTATTTTTTTAAAACATATATAAAATATGTAATAAAAAATATTTATATACAAACATTTTAACTATTTCTCAATCAAATTATTAATTTTTTTTTTTTTTTTTTTTTTTTTCTTTTTTTTTCTTTTTTTTTTTTTTAAACCATAGAGAATTATATATAAACTTGTTTTAAAACTATTTGCATTATGAAAAATAACTATATCATTGTGAACTTAAAAAAAAAAAAAAAAAAATATGATGCTCATAATAAATAATCCAATGAAAAAAATAAAATTTCATTTATACATACTTAATCCAATTTTATATGTTTCTTATAGAATTACATTCTGTAATAGTTTGAAAATCTATATAAAAAGATGTTATTTAATTTTTTTACTACACAACATTATATATATATTTAAATTTTTTTTTTTATATATCGGACATTTGTTAACAAAAAAAAAAAAAAGCATTTACAACTTTTCTTTATTTTCTAACATATTTATTTAAAAGAAAATGATAAGGTGTTACTATTATATCTCCGAATTTGCTTGTTTTCTCACTATCACATTTTTTATTCGTGATTTTTAAAATACTAAAGTGTTCCATTCACATTTATTAACAACTAAAAATGACATAACTATAAAAATACATTCTACTCATTTTTTTTGTAAAATGATATATAAGGATTATATTAATGTAAAATAATAATATAAAAATATTAACTATAGTATGTAAGCTGTGCGAATTTCAAATAAACTATAATAGAAAAAAAAAATAAATAAATAAATGATAAAGTTAGAATAGAATGAAAATTGTAACAGGCAGATTATCTGTAATTATTAGTAAGCAACAATTTTGTTGATTTGTTTAGATAAAAATCTTGCGGTATATTCATTATAATAAATAATGTAAGAAAAAAAAAAATCATTTAAAATATCTTTATTTATAATTATTTCATGTGTTATAACTCCTTAAATGAATCAAAAAAAAAGAAATATATTTTTTTAATAAATTATTTTTTTTTACAAAAAGATAATTTCACAGCTTAATTAAATAGCTATAAAATAAAGTTTTAAAATAAAGTTTTAAAATAAAGTTTTAAAATAAATATAAAAAAATATGATAGTTCTTCATTATAAAAAGATTGTACAAGATAAAAAAATATAAAAAAAAAAAAAATATATAAAATTAATTGGAGGAAAAAAAAATCAAGTTCTCATGATAAATAAAAATCAATATAATGGGGTATAAACGATAGGTTCATAATTAGACACATTATGCTGTAAATATTGAATACCTTTAATTAAAATGACAATTAAAAAATTCATTTTTAGATATGGAGCTGTTAAAATATATATTTTACATTATAAATTTTGGTTAAGAATATTGTAAAATAAATATATACATATATATATAATAGTGCTAATATATTATATTTTTTTACTATGAAGGAGGCGATAATGACTATTTATAAGATAATGAAATATACATCACAAGTTCATAAAAATGACATAGTTTTCATTAAACTAACATATGTAATTGTGTGCACTTTACATAAAACATAAAAAATAATAAATTAATTAAAAGTTTTACCCATAAAATGTGATAAAATACGAATACAACATTTTAAAATGAAAAAAAGTTACTTCAATTCGGTGGGTTTAACTATTAAATATAAATATTTTTTAAATTAAAAATTAATCTTTAAATCTTGAAGTTTTTTTTTTACCATATTGTTAATTATACATGAAAACACATAAATAAAACACAAATAAAACACATAAATAAAACACAAA
>NW_022327083.1:0-2932 GCF_002776525.5 Piliocolobus tephrosceles | reverse complement strand
TTTGTGTTTTATTTATGTGTTTTATTTGTGTTTTATTTATGTGTTTTCATGTATAATTAACAATATGGTAAAAAAAAACTTCAAGATTTAAAGATTAATTTTTAATTTAAAAAATATTTATATTTAATAGTTAAACCCACCGAATTGAAGTAACTTTTTTTTCATTTTAAAATGTTGTATTCGTATTTTATCACATTTTATGGGTAAAACTTTTAATTAATTTATTATTTTTTATGTTTATGTAAAGTGCACACAATTACATATGTTAGTTTAATGAAAACTATGTCATTTTTTATGAACTTGTGATGTATATTTCATTATCTTATAAATAGTCATTATCGCCTCCTTCATAGTAAAAAAAATATAATATATTAGCACTATTATATATATATGTATATATTTATTTTACAATATTCTTAACCAAAATTTATAATGTAAAATATATATTTTAACAGCTCCATATCTAAAAATGAATTTTTTAATTGTCATTTTAATTAAAGGTATTCAATATTTACAGCATAATGTGTCTAATTATGAACCTATCGTTTATACCCCATTATATTGATTTTTATTTATCATGAGAACTTGATTTTTTTTTCCTCCAATTAATTTTATATATTTTTTTTTTTTTTATATTTTTTTATCTTGTACAATCTTTTTATAATGAAGAACTATCATATTTTTTTATATTTATTTTAAAACTTTATTTTAAAACTTTATTTTAAAACTTTATTTTATAGCTATTTAATTAAGCTGTGAAATTATCTTTTTGTAAAAAAAAATAATTTATTAAAAAAATATATTTCTTTTTTTTTGATTCATTTAAGGAGTTATAACACATGAAATAATTATAAATAAAGATATTTTAAATGATTTTTTTTTTTCTTACATTATTTATTATAATGAATATACCGCAAGATTTTTATCTAAACAAATCAACAAAATTGTTGCTTACTAATAATTACAGATAATCTGCCTGTTACAATTTTCATTCTATTCTAACTTTATCATTTATTTATTTATTTTTTTTTTTCTATTATAGTTTATTTGAAATTCGCACAGCTTACATACTATAGTTAATATTTTTATATTATTATTTTACATTAATATAATCCTTATATATCATTTTACAAAAAAAATGAGTAGAATGTATTTTTATAGTTATGTCATTTTTAGTTGTTAATAAATGTGAATGGAACACTTTAGTATTTTAAAAATCACGAATAAAAAATGTGATAGTGAGAAAACAAGCAAATTCGGAGATATAATAGTAACACCTTATCATTTTCTTTTAAATAAATATGTTAGAAAATAAAGAAAAGTTGTAAATGCTTTTTTTTTTTTTTGTTAACAAATGTCCGATATATAAAAAAAAAAATTTAAATATATATATAATGTTGTGTAGTAAAAAAATTAAATAACATCTTTTTATATAGATTTTCAAACTATTACAGAATGTAATTCTATAAGAAACATATAAAATTGGATTAAGTATGTATAAATGAAATTTTATTTTTTTCATTGGATTATTTATTATGAGCATCATATTTTTTTTTTTTTTTTTTTAAGTTCACAATGATATAGTTATTTTTCATAATGCAAATAGTTTTAAAACAAGTTTATATATAATTCTCTATGGTTTAAAAAAAAAAAAAAGAAAAAAAAAGAAAAAAAAAAAAAAAAAAAAAAAAATTAATAATTTGATTGAGAAATAGTTAAAATGTTTGTATATAAATATTTTTTATTACATATTTTATATATGTTTTAAAAAAATAACGTGTATTTTTTTTTTATTTTCCATTTAAAATGAAAAAATAAATAGCTGTTCAGAGTGTAGCAATTACATAATATGATCAATGTTTTAATGTAAAAATGTAAATTAATTTAAGCTTTTTTTTTTTTTTAAGTTATTAAAAATTTTGACATAAAAACATAATTTACAAGTTTTTAGCTAGCCACAGCTAATTATCCATATAGTATTATAAACAAAACAACTATTACAACTGTTAATGCAAACTAATTTTTTTTTTTTTTTTTTTTTTTTTTTTAAGCTATTAAAAATTTTGATGTATAAAAAAATAATTTAAGAGTTTTTAGCTAGCCAAAGTTAATTATCTATTCAGTGTTAATAACAAAACAGCTATTGCAACTGTTAATGTAAACTAATTTTTTTTTTCTTTTTTAATTTTTTAATTAAAGCGATGAAATAAAATAAATATTCATGATATGGCTGTTCAGGAAATAGCTGTTTAAAATGTGACTATTCAGGAAATAGCTGTTTAAAATGTGACTATTCAGGAAATAGCTGTTTAAAATATGACTGTTCAGGAAATAGCTGTTTAAAATATGGCTGTTCAGTAAATAGCTGTTTAAAATATGACTGTTCGGGATATAGCTGTTTAAAATATGACTGTTCAGGAAACAGCTGTTTAAAATATGACTGTTCGGGATATAGCTGTTCAAAGTGTGGCTATTCAGGAAATAGTTGTTAAACACATAGTTGTTTTGTATACTACTAAATATGCATTTGCTATACTATGTGGGGAATCTACTAATATAAAACATGTTTATGAATTTTTTTAAATTATAATGTAAATAAAATTATTCTTATTTTGAAATACTACCAAAAGTTATGAACATACAAGATAATCAACAAAAATTTAGCTAGTCATGGTTATTTTTTAGCTCAATTGTAAAAAAAAATAGAAAAAAAAAAAAAAAAAAAAAAATATGTATGCATATATATGTAACAATTTAAAATGTAAATAAGATTACGTTTTAGTTTTTATTTTTATTTTTAATTTTATTTTTAATTTTATTTTTATTTTTATTTTTAATTTTATTTTTAATTTTATTTTTAATTTTATTTTTAATTTTATTTTTACTTTTACTTTTATTTTTACTTTTATTTTTACTTTTATTTTTACTTTTA
>NW_022327082.1:0-2932 GCF_002776525.5 Piliocolobus tephrosceles | reverse complement strand
TAAAAGTAAAAATAAAAGTAAAAATAAAAGTAAAAATAAAAGTAAAAGTAAAAATAAAATTAAAAATAAAATTAAAAATAAAATTAAAAATAAAATTAAAAATAAAAATAAAAATAAAATTAAAAATAAAATTAAAAATAAAAATAAAAACTAAAACGTAATCTTATTTACATTTTAAATTGTTACATATATATGCATACATATTTTTTTTTTTTTTTTTTTTTTTCTATTTTTTTTTACAATTGAGCTAAAAAATAACCATGACTAGCTAAATTTTTGTTGATTATCTTGTATGTTCATAACTTTTGGTAGTATTTCAAAATAAGAATAATTTTATTTACATTATAATTTAAAAAAATTCATAAACATGTTTTATATTAGTAGATTCCCCACATAGTATAGCAAATGCATATTTAGTAGTATACAAAACAACTATGTGTTTAACAACTATTTCCTGAATAGCCACACTTTGAACAGCTATATCCCGAACAGTCATATTTTAAACAGCTGTTTCCTGAACAGTCATATTTTAAACAGCTATATCCCGAACAGTCATATTTTAAACAGCTATTTACTGAACAGCCATATTTTAAACAGCTATTTCCTGAACAGTCATATTTTAAACAGCTATTTCCTGAATAGTCACATTTTAAACAGCTATTTCCTGAATAGTCACATTTTAAACAGCTATTTCCTGAACAGCCATATCATGAATATTTATTTTATTTCATCGCTTTAATTAAAAAATTAAAAAAGAAAAAAAAAATTAGTTTACATTAACAGTTGCAATAGCTGTTTTGTTATTAACACTGAATAGATAATTAACTTTGGCTAGCTAAAAACTCTTAAATTATTTTTTTATACATCAAAATTTTTAATAGCTTAAAAAAAAAAAAAAAAAAAAAAAAAAAATTAGTTTGCATTAACAGTTGTAATAGTTGTTTTGTTTATAATACTATATGGATAATTAGCTGTGGCTAGCTAAAAACTTGTAAATTATGTTTTTATGTCAAAATTTTTAATAACTTAAAAAAAAAAAAAAGCTTAAATTAATTTACATTTTTACATTAAAACATTGATCATATTATGTAATTGCTACACTCTGAACAGCTATTTATTTTTTCATTTTAAATGGAAAATAAAAAAAAAATACACGTTATTTTTTTAAAACATATATAAAATATGTAATAAAAAATATTTATATACAAACATTTTAACTATTTCTCAATCAAATTATTAATTTTTTTTTTTTTTTTTTTTTTTTTCTTTTTTTTTCTTTTTTTTTTTTTTAAACCATAGAGAATTATATATAAACTTGTTTTAAAACTATTTGCATTATGAAAAATAACTATATCATTGTGAACTTAAAAAAAAAAAAAAAAAAATATGATGCTCATAATAAATAATCCAATGAAAAAAATAAAATTTCATTTATACATACTTAATCCAATTTTATATGTTTCTTATAGAATTACATTCTGTAATAGTTTGAAAATCTATATAAAAAGATGTTATTTAATTTTTTTACTACACAACATTATATATATATTTAAATTTTTTTTTTTATATATCGGACATTTGTTAACAAAAAAAAAAAAAAGCATTTACAACTTTTCTTTATTTTCTAACATATTTATTTAAAAGAAAATGATAAGGTGTTACTATTATATCTCCGAATTTGCTTGTTTTCTCACTATCACATTTTTTATTCGTGATTTTTAAAATACTAAAGTGTTCCATTCACATTTATTAACAACTAAAAATGACATAACTATAAAAATACATTCTACTCATTTTTTTTGTAAAATGATATATAAGGATTATATTAATGTAAAATAATAATATAAAAATATTAACTATAGTATGTAAGCTGTGCGAATTTCAAATAAACTATAATAGAAAAAAAAAAATAAATAAATAAATGATAAAGTTAGAATAGAATGAAAATTGTAACAGGCAGATTATCTGTAATTATTAGTAAGCAACAATTTTGTTGATTTGTTTAGATAAAAATCTTGCGGTATATTCATTATAATAAATAATGTAAGAAAAAAAAAAATCATTTAAAATATCTTTATTTATAATTATTTCATGTGTTATAACTCCTTAAATGAATCAAAAAAAAAGAAATATATTTTTTTAATAAATTATTTTTTTTTACAAAAAGATAATTTCACAGCTTAATTAAATAGCTATAAAATAAAGTTTTAAAATAAAGTTTTAAAATAAAGTTTTAAAATAAATATAAAAAAATATGATAGTTCTTCATTATAAAAAGATTGTACAAGATAAAAAAATATAAAAAAAAAAAAAATATATAAAATTAATTGGAGGAAAAAAAAATCAAGTTCTCATGATAAATAAAAATCAATATAATGGGGTATAAACGATAGGTTCATAATTAGACACATTATGCTGTAAATATTGAATACCTTTAATTAAAATGACAATTAAAAAATTCATTTTTAGATATGGAGCTGTTAAAATATATATTTTACATTATAAATTTTGGTTAAGAATATTGTAAAATAAATATATACATATATATATAATAGTGCTAATATATTATATTTTTTTTACTATGAAGGAGGCGATAATGACTATTTATAAGATAATGAAATATACATCACAAGTTCATAAAAAATGACATAGTTTTCATTAAACTAACATATGTAATTGTGTGCACTTTACATAAACATAAAAAATAATAAATTAATTAAAAGTTTTACCCATAAAATGTGATAAAATACGAATACAACATTTTAAAATGAAAAAAAAGTTACTTCAATTCGGTGGGTTTAACTATTAAATATAAATATTTTTTAAATTAAAAATTAATCTTTAAATCTTGAAGTTTTTTTTTACCATATTGTTAATTATACATGAAAACACATAAATAAAACACAAATAAAACACATAAATAAAACACAAA
>NW_022327076.1:0-9910 GCF_002776525.5 Piliocolobus tephrosceles | reverse complement strand
TATGCAGCCATAAAAAAGGATGAGTTTGCGTCCTTTGTAGGGACATGGATGCAGCTGGAAACCATCATTCTTAGCAAACTATCACAAGAAGAGAAAACCAAACACCGCATGTTCTCACTCATAGGTGGGAACTGAACAATGAGCTCACTTGGACTCGGGAAGGGGAACATCACACAATGGGACCTATCATGGGGAAGGGGGAGGGGGGAGGGATTGCATTGGGGAGTTATACCTGATATAAATGATGAATTGACGGGTGCTGATGAGTTGATGGGTGCAGCACACCAACATGGCACATGTATACATATGTAACAAACCTGCACGTTATGCACTGTATCCTAGAACTTAAAGTGTAATAAAATAAATAAATAAATAAAATAAAATAGCCATTCTGACTGGTGTGAGATGGTACTTCATTGTGGTTTTTGATTTGCATTTTTCCTAATGATTAGTGATATTAAGCTTTTTTTTCATGTTCGTTGGCCGCATGTATGTCTTCTTTAGAAATGTATCGGTTGATATCATTTGCCCACTTTTTAATGGGGTTATTTGTTTTTCTCTTATAAATTTAAGTTCCTTATAGATACTAGATATTAGACCTCTGTGAGATCCATAGTTGCAAATACTTTATCTTATATTGAAGATTGTCAGTTTACTCTGTTGATAGTTTCTTTTGCTGTGCAGAAGCTCTTTTAGATCCCTTTGTCAGTTTTTGCTTTTGTTGCAATTGCTTTTGGCGCCTTCCTTATGAAATCTTTGCCCATTCCTATATGTGGAATGGTATTGTGTAGGTTGTCTTCTAGGGTTTTTCTTGTTTTGGGTTTTACATTTAAGTCTTTGATCCATCTTGAGTTGATTTTTGTGAATGGTGTAAAGAAGGGGTCCAGTTTCAATCTTCTGCATATGGCTAGCAGTTTATCCCAGCACCATTTATTGTATAGGGAGTCCTTTCCCCATTGCTTATTTTTGTTATCTTTGTCAATGATCAGACGCTTGTAGGTGTGTATATGTCAATCTTTTAGTAGGTCAATAGGTCAGCAGTATATAGTGTTCTCGTGCTCTACAAGCATATCTCCATACTGGTCACCTTCCGGGTATTCAGAAGGCTTTGCCCAGTCATTTTCTTTGAATAACTTATATTCTTCTAGGGAGCTAAGATAGTTATGTGAAAGAACACTTATGTGCAACACCTACATGACTCTACTACCTGGTCAGTGTTAGAGTTAATAAGAAAAACTGCAGAAATGCTGCAGAAATAGCAGTTCATGTGAAAATATTGCGGAATATATAAGCCAACTATATGATTAGAGAAGACAACTATCAAAAATTCATTTATTCAACAAAATTCTATCAGGCCCCTAGTATAGGCAGAGTGTTTCATGTTTCCCTCATGTAAGTATATTTTAGGAGTTGAAAAATCACCATAAAGTTTGCATTTTTTTTCTTAAAAGTGAAACTAAAGTCATTGGTATGACAAGACTGACATGAAAAGTTAGTTGCAGGGAACAATTATTCTGTTTTATTATTGATATTCCCAAATGCAAGTGTTATTGTAACTAGGGAGTAGGACTTTTTCCCACAATTAAAAGCTCATCCACAAGACATGCAAGCCAAGTAAAAGTTAGACAGCTGACAATACCAAGAGTCCACCTCTAACATTATTCCTGGGAGAAACAGCTGAATATTTCAGTAGCTGATAAGGGATCTGAAAACTAAAAATTTCACCATCTTTTAAAAATGGGCCTATATGATACTACTGGAAAATTACTTCTAGAAATAATTGCCAATAAAGGCATTCCTAAAATTTACTTTAATATTCTCACTGAATATTGCTTGATGGAGCAATTTGTAAAAGGATTGAACTAGATCATTTCTTCCCTAATAACTCTAAAGTCACATCTTTGTCCTCATGCTAAATGATAATGGCACTAACACAGTGTGGTATAAGATTTACCAAAGACTTTATGTTCTGCCACCTCATCGAGGTTATAGGTGTATCAAAGAGAATCTGTCACTTTGGCTTCCTTTTTCCTCCCATATAATACGCACTCAATAATATTGTTGTGATTAATTTGATTGATAGCTTATTTTTTAAAAATATTAAACATATTTTCTCTCAGCCAAATTGAGAGCATATTTTCCAGACTATACTGATCCATGAGAAAGCATGCCCTCACCCTCCTACAACTCTCACCCATTACCCTATATTGAAGAAGTGTAAAGTCTTGGAATATAATAATTTCTCCCATTACTTACCACACTTTGCCACTGCCCTCACCGAATCCCATCTCTTTCCCTTTCTTTGGTAGTACTTACATGGTCGAAAATGTGGTTTCTATTGCTATGAAGTTATGTGAGACTTGAACAGTTCAAGATGTTCCCATTTGTAGGAAAATTTTCACTTTCTTTGTACAATGCATACTTTATAATCATCTGTAATGGCAAAAAGGCTGTAAGTTCTTTTGACTAGCTTCCGTGCACATGCCTATAGATCAACAAATATACAGTATTTGGGGATAGTTTGTAAAACAAAATATAGATTTTGGAGGAGGGAGTCACTTACTGTGTTCAAAGTTAAGTGATATGACAAACATAAGGGTTATATAAGACAAGGACCATGACTGCTCTGCTTGGTTTGTTATTTTAATATTTACATTGACATTTGTCTACAAGTACCTTTAATTATGCTTTAAATCCCTTGAAATCACTGTGTCTAATATTTTTTCTGAAGAAATGCCTCAATGGGATAGGATTATTTACTTTTAAAATTTACCTCCTAAATCTTTGAATACCAAAGATAAGGAGACAGAGAAACCAAGAAAACCCCAACACAAATGTTTCTGGAGCTCAGTGTATGGTAAGATGCCTTCAAAGCTCTTGGCCCCTTGAAAGTGCACCACTAATAATTACAAAGGGAACAGAGACCAAACTGTAGTGCCAATACTTATTGCACAAGCTCATACTGTTCCTATCTGTAGGATTAATAAGATATACTGAAAATCTATTAGTGATTTCCAAAGTAGATAGACTAGACCCTTGCCTTAATGCCTTAATGCTTTTCTTTTTTTTTTATTTTTATTTTCTTTTTCTTTTTATTTTTTTATTATACTTTAAGTTCTAGGGTACATGTGCATAACGTGCAGGTTTGTTACATATGTATACTTGTGCCATGTTGGTGTGCTGCACCCATCAACTCGTCAGCACCCATCAATTCGTCATTTATATCAGGTATAACTGCCAATGCAATCCCTCCCCCATACCCCCTCCCCATGATAGGCCCCATTGTGTGATGTTCCCCTTCCCGAGTCCAAGTGATCTCATTGTTCAGTTCCCACCTATGAGTGAGAACATGCGGTGTTTGGTTTTCTGTTCTTGTGATAGTTTGCTAAGAATGATGGTTTCCAGCTGCATCCATGTCCCTACAAAGGATGCAAACTCATCCTTTTTTATGGCTGCATAGTATTCCATGGTGTATATGTGCCACATTTTCTTAATCCAGTCTGTCACAGATGGACATTTGGGTTGATTCCAAGTCTTTGCTATTGTGAATAGTGCCGCAATAAACATACGTGTGCATGTGTCTTTATAGCAGCATGATTTATAATCCTTTGGGTATATGCCCAGTAGTGGGATGGCTGGGTCATATGGTACATCTAGTTCTAGATCCTTGAGGAGCCTTAATGCTTTTCTAAAGCCATGCGATCAATAAATATTTGTTGAATAAATGAATTAAATAATGAGTCTATGTTGCCCTCAAGGTCCGTGTTGTGAAGTTATCTTGTAATTGAGATCCATTTTATGTTGACAGCTTTCTGTCTCTTCAGGAATCGAATACTATTGGATAGAAACTCTAGCTACTGAAGTATTCAGCCATCTCCCCTGGGAATAATGTTAGAGGTAGACTCGGTATTGCTAGATTCCTGATTTTGTTTGGCTTGCATGTCTTGTGCATGGGCTTTCCTTTGTTGGAAAAAGTTCTACTCCCTACTTACATTTGCACTTGACCTTTGGGAATATCAGTGCTAAATAGAGTGACATTTTTCCTGCAACTAAATTTTCCTGTCTGTGTTGTCATACCAATGACTTCAGTTTCACTTTCAAGAAAAAAATGCCAACCCTATGGTGATTTTGCAACCTGTAAAATTAAATTTACATGAGGAAAATGAAACTTTAAATAAAAATCGTGGTTAAAAGTTTTAAAAGTATCTTAAATTTAAAAAAATATATAAAACCAAGCATATTTTCTTTTATCTGTCTCCAAGGAAACGTTAGCAAGCTGCGCTCTACCATGGATTCAGCAATCTATATTTAGTGATAACTGATTTATCAGGCTGAAAATAAATAATACTAAATTTATTGTTGTTATTAATAAATAATAACAACTCTACTACTGCTTTTACTATTTACGCTACTATTATTACTAACAACCACTGAGATTTTATTATGAGACAGATAATAAGCTAATTGCCTTCTATTATCACATTTATTCTTCACGAGAAATCTGTGTAGTGGGTATTCCTACTCTATATAATGGATAAAGAACTAAGACTCAAAGAGTGACACTAATTTGCTCAAGAGCATGTAAGTATGAAGATATGAAGCCAGTACTCAATTCTGGCTCTATATAATACCACCTATTATCCATTAGTCCATATTGCCCCAGAACATCAACAGGATGATAAAATGCTCCAAAACAAAATGTTAGACTCCCTTTCTAAGCCCAAGATACATTATTTGAGATGGTTGTGGTGTCCCAACAGACACTGGTAGCTAAGAGGCCAAGATAGTCCTTATAGCCCAGTTCTTATTCTTTTGTCTTACCATGCACACCAATGAGCAGGACCCGTATTGCTCTTTCTCTGAAACACTGTAGTACAAATTGCTTTTACAACTTCTTTATTGCAAGTAAATTGTTCAGGTAAAACCATCTTTACACTCCACATTCAGTAGATGTGTTGGTAGATAAATCTATGTTATTGTTAAGGCTATTCAGTGGAGCATTGATAACAAATCATCTTGTGTGCTTTCCTGCCCCAAATCGCACATTTGCATCCAGTGAAATCAGGCTCAAAGAAATGTAAAAGAGCTTTTAAATGGGCAGCCTCCGTTATATATAAAGAAATAGACTTGGAGAAAGACATTCCTAGGCTGTGTTTATGCCTTGGTGCTAGTGGGAGGAGGAAGGCTGGAAACTGATGTTAAGTGAACCTCACGTGTTTTTTGGTTTTGTTTTGTTTTGTTTTTGTTTTTGTTTTTGTTTTTGTTTTTGCATACTTTGGTGAAGGCCACTTGCCTTGTGTCCACCAGCTGAATGACTGTACACCTGCCAACAGCATGTATCCCCCATTTCCCTTAACCAGGGGCCCAGGGCAGTCACCTTGACTCACTCACCAACCCTAGGGACAGCTGGAGATTTTGCTAATGCAGGACCATTTACAAAAATAACGGAATAGCCTGAATTCTGAGAGAAGAGCCAGCAGCAGATTTCACAGCATTAGTACCTAATGGCTCTGCAGGATAGGACAAACAAACAAATCTGTCAAACCAAAGAATTAATCAAACCAAGACCTTGAGGCTCCTCCAGGAAAGGATGCTCAGAGAGTACAGCAGAGAAAGAATCCCTAGGAGGCTTTGGCAACCCTTTTAATTTTATTGCTTTAGAATGAATTCTGCTCGGCCTCACTGGGTCAATTTTATAAAACTTGAAACATTTTATGGAAATTTAAAAAAATAAATTTAGAAAATCTCTTAATTTCCCATGCTGAGTAGGAGGGAGAAGAGTAACATAATTTAAAGGGCTGGGGCATAATTCTAAGTAATTTACATTCAGCTTGGAAACACATTCTGTGATTTTTTTTTGTTCTGTGGACTCACCTTAGTTTTTGTTCAGACTAATATCTGAAGTAGTTGGAAGTCCCTGGATACACACCAACTGGGATAGTGAAGAGAACCTAGAAGCAAGGGCTTAACCCAGAATCTGGTATGTACCATCTGCTGTAGATAAACTATAAAGGGGATTAACTTCACACAGTTATTCTTGGCTTGACTGTGTTGCTACACTCATGCAATTTCTCTTTCCACAGCCTAAACATCACACTAAAAATTAGGTTCATTTCTGCACTTTAAAAATGATATTGATAGTTATGTATATGCTATTTATAATAATCACAAATGTTCATTATAGAAAATTTAGAAGGTATATCAATATGAAGAAGATATTAAAACTTACCTATGCTTCTAGAATGTAAAGATAGTAGATGTTAATGTTTCATTATATTTTCGCACAGTTTTCATATGTAAGTATAAATACAGATCATGAACTTGAGATTTTTTTTTTTTTTTTTTTTTTTTGAGACAGAGTCTTGCTCTGTCGCCCAGGCTGGAGTGCAGTGGCCGGATCTCAGCTCACTGCAAGCTCCGCCTCCCAGGTTCATGCCATTCTCCTGCCTCAGCCTCCCGAGTGGCTGGGACTACAGGCGCCCGCCACCTCACCCGGCTAGTTTTTTGTTTGTTTGTTTTTTAGTAGAGACGGGGTTTCACCGTGTTCGCCAGGATGATCTCGATCTCCTGACCTCGTGATCCGCCCGTCTCGGCCTCCCAAAGTGCTGGGATTACAGGCTTGAGCCACCGCGCCCGGCCATGAACTTGAGATTTAACTGTATATTTAATCTTTTATTCCTATTTCATTTCATAGTTTATTATGAACATTTTCCATGTAGTTAAACATTCTTCACAAGCAAACTGGATAATGTGTGTTTTTTAACCACTTGGATATACCATGATTTATTTAATCTTTCCACTTTTCTTGGACATTTAGGCTGTGTCTGATTTTTCACTAACATAATGATTATTATTGTAAATAAATTTCAAACTACGTCTCTGCTATTTCCTTGAAGTAGGGTCTAAAATATGAATATTATGGTAATAATGAGGGTACATTTGTTGAGGCTCTTGATGACATTGTTATACTGCTTTCCAGAAAGTCCATATAAACTTACAACCATCCAAACAGTATATAAAATTGTTTATCTCATCACATAATCCAAGATCTAGAACATACACATATGTAAATATTTTAGATTGAAAATAGGATTCCATTTATTATCATTTTATTTATTTGATTTGGGTTAAGATTTAGTTTGATAGGATATTGGTGTTTTTTTCTTGAGTTATCAGCTCAAGTACTTTGCCAGCTTTTGATTTGGGTGTTAATTTTTGCATTATTAATTTATACTATTTCTGCATATGTCAAGGATATAGTCCCTTCATCTGCCATACTTGTTGCAAATTTTACCCCAGCTTCTTTGAGGAATAATTTACACACAATAAAATTCATGTATTTTAAGTATAAACTTAGATTAAGTTCTGATAATGGTCAGTTGTGCAACCATCACTAAAATCAATATTGTCTTGATGTGAATATCACACTGTCTTGAATGCTATAACTTTATAGTGTATCTTAAAATATAGTATTTTATGTCTTCCAATTTATTTCAAAATTTTGTTTTGCTCTTCTAAGTCTTTTGTATTTCCTACAAATTCTAGAATCACCTTGTCAATTTCTACAATTAAAAAACCTACTTGAAATTTGGCTGGAATTGCATTGAATCTATAGATCTATTTGGGGAGAATTGACATGTTAACCGTAATTCTTCCACTCCCCGAACAAGATATATTTCTCAATTGATTTGAATAATCTTTAATTGCCCTCGTGTTTTGTAGTTTTCAGTATATAAAATAACATGTTTTATTAAATGTATTTCTAATTATTTTATATTTTTATGCTATTGAAAATATCATTTCTTAGGGGAGAAGGCTTCAGCTTTTTACTGTCAAGCATAAGGTTAGCTGCAGGTTTTTTATATATGCCATTTATCAAGTTGAGGAAGTTTCCCAGTTTGCTGAGAGTTTTTTTTTTTTTTTTATCATTAGGGTATTAAACTGTATCAAATGACTTTATGCATATGTTGATATGATCTTTTTTTATATTTTGGTCTGTTCTTATAGTGAATTTCTTATTGATTTTCACAATGTTGTAATAACACTGCATGGCATAAATCCCACGTGGTCATGAGATATCATTTCAATATACTTTTAATTCATTCTGTTAAATTATGTTTGTATAATCATAAGCAATATTGATATGTACTTTTTATTTCTTGAAATATCTCTTTCTGGATTTGAAATTCAGTGATATGGACTTCATAAAATGAGTTGGGAAGTTTTTGTTTCTCTTCTATTTTTGGAAGAATTTGAACATAATTGGTATAATTTTTTCTTAAGTTTCAGGGAAATTAACCAATGGAGCCATATTAGGTATGAAAGTTTCTTTGTGGGAAGGTTTTAACTAAGAATTCAATTTATTTATTTATTTATTTATTTATTTATTTATTTATTTATTTTTTGAGACGGAGTCTCACTCTGTCGCCCACGCTGGAGTGCAGTGGCGTGATCTCGGCTCACTGCAACCTCCGTCTCCTGGGTTCAAGCGATTCTCTTGCCTCAGCCTCCCCAGTAGCTGGGACTACTGGCACATGTCACCACTCCCGGCTAATTTTTTGCATTTTTAGTAGAGACGGGGTTTCACCGTGTTAGCCAGGATGGTCTCGATCTCTTCACCTCGTGATCCGCTTGCCTCTGACTCCAAAAGTGCTAAGATTACAGGTGTAAGCCACCGCGCCCGGCTAAGAATTCAACTTTTTTAATTGATGCAAGGATACTCAGGTTATCTGATTTTTCTTCATAAGCCTTGTTAGTTTGCATCTTTCAAAGAATTTGACTATTTTATCTAAGTTTTTATATTTATTAGCATAAAGTTGTTTATAACATCCCATCCTGTCAGTGCCTGTTAACTATGTAGTGATATCTCCTCTTTATTATTTCATGTAAATTATGTTTCTTCTTCTTTTTCCTTTTCAGTATGTCTAGAGTTTTATGAATCACATTTATCTTTTCAAAAACTTTGTTTTATTAATTTATTTTCTTGATTTCTGTTTCATTTATTTCTACTCTTTAGTCTTTCATTCCTTGTTCTTACTTGGGGTTTACTTTATTTTTCTTTTACTAGTTTCTCAAGGTGGAAGTTTAAATAATTGATTTGAGAACTCTGCATAGCATAATCATTTAATATGTAAATTTCACTGTAAGTACTGCTTTTGCTGTATCCTACAAACCTTGACATGTTTTTCATTTTAATTCAGGTCAGGTCAAGATATTCTCTAATTTGTCTTATGATTTCTCCTTTGCCCCATAGATTATGTAGAAGTATGTTGTTACATTTCTAAATATGGTCCTTTTGGTGAATATTCCATCTGCACTTGAAAAGAAGGTGCTGCTGTTGTGTGGAGAAATTTTAAAATACCAGCTGGATGAAGTTAGTTGAGTACGCTGTTCAAGTCTTCTATATTTTTTTCCTGATTTTTCGTCTACTTGTTCTATTAATTATCTATGAGAAGAGTGTGATATCTCCATCTGTAATGGTGGATTTGTCTCTCTCTCTCTTCAGTTCTGTTAGTTTTTACTTGCTGTGTTTTGTAGCTCTATTATTTAGTGAATGAAGGTTAGACATTTTATGTTCTCTTAATGGAATGATTATGTTATCATCATGAAATGCCCTCCTTTACCGCTGATAATATTCCTTGCTCTGAAATCTATTTTGTGTGATACTAATATTATCATTGCAGCTTTTTCGAAATTTGTGTTTTATGATATGTCTTGTTTCATCCTTTTATTTTTAAGCCTTATTTCTTTATGTTTATTTATTTATTTTTATTTTATTTTATTTTATTTTTTTTTATTTTTAATCTTTTTTTTTTTATTATACTTTAAGTTCTAGGGTACATGTGCATAACGTGCAGGTTTGTTACATATGTATACATGTGCCATGTTGGTGTGCTGCACCCATCAACTC
>NW_022327065.1:0-1208 GCF_002776525.5 Piliocolobus tephrosceles | reverse complement strand
AGTTGGTTTTTTGAAAAGATCAACAAAATTGACAGACCGCTAGCAAGATTAATAAAGAAGAAAAGAGAGAGGAATCAAATAGACGCAATAAAAAATGATAAAGGGGATATCACCACCGACCCCACAGAAATACAAACTACCATCAGAGAATACTATAAACACCTCTACGCAAATCAACTAGAAAATCTAGAAGAAATGGATAATTTCCTGGACACGTACACTCTTCCAAGACTAAACCAGGAAGAAGTTGAATCCCTGAATAGACCAATAGCAGCCTCTGAAATTGAGGCAACAATTAATAGCCTGCCCACCAAAAAAAGCCCAGGACCAGATGGATTCACAGCTGAATTCTACCAGAGGTACAAGGAGGAGCTGGTACCATTCCTTCTGAAACTATTCCAATCAATAGAAAAAGAGGGAATCCTCCCTAACTCATTTTATGAGGCCAGCATCATCCTGATACCAAAGCCTGGCAGAGACACAACAAAAAAAGAGAATTTTAGACCAATCTCCCTGATGAACATCGATGCAAAAATCCTCAATAAAATACTGGCAAACCGGATTCAGCAGCACATCAAAAAGCTTATCCACCATGATCAAGTGGGCTTCATCCCTGGGATGCAAGGCTGGTTCAACATTCGCAAATCAATCAACGTAATCCAGCATATCAACAGAACCAAAGACAAGAACCACATGATTATCTCAATAGATGCAGAAAAGGCTTTTGACAAAATTCAACAGCCCTTCATGCTAAAAACGCTCAACAAATTCGGTATTGATGGAACGTACCTCAAAATAATAAGAGCTATTTATGACAAACCCACAGCTAATATCATACTGAATGGGCAAAAACTGGAAAAGTTCCCTTTGAAAACTGGCACAAGACAGGGATGCCCTCTCTCACCACTCCTATTCAACATAGTGTTGGAAGTTCTGGCTAGGGCAATCAGGCAAGAGAAAGAAATCAAGGGTATTCAGTTAGGAAAAGAGGAAGTCAAATTGTCCCTGTTTGCAGATGACATGATTGTGTATTTAGAAAACCCCATCGTCTCAGCCCAAAATCTTCTTAAGCTGATAAGCAACTTCAGCAAAGTCTCAGGATACAAAATTAATGTGCAAAAATCACAAGCATTCTTATACACCAGTAACAGACAAGCAGAGAGCCAAATCAGGAATGAACTTCCATTCACAATTGCTTCAAAGAGAAT
>NW_022327054.1:0-1025 GCF_002776525.5 Piliocolobus tephrosceles | reverse complement strand
AAGAAACTCATTGGTAGCTTGATGGGGATGGCATTGAATCTATAAATTACCTTGGGCAGTATGGCCATTTTCACAATATTGATTCTGCCTATCCATGAGCATGGTATGTTCTTCCATTTGTTTGTGTCCTCTTTGATTTCACTGAGCAGTGGTTTGTAGTTCTCCTTGAAGAGGTCCTTTACATCCCTTGTAAGTTGGATTCCTAGGTATTTTATTCTCTTTGAAGCAATTGTGAATGGAAGTTCATTCCTGATTTGGCTCTCTGCTTGTCTGTTACTGGTGTATAAGAATGCTTGTGATTTTTGCACATTAATTTTGTATCCTGAGACTTTGCTGAAGTTGCTTATCAGCTTAAGAAGATTTTGGGCTGAGACGATGGGGTTTTCTAAATATACAATCATGTCATCTGCAAACAGGGACAATTTGACTTCTTCTTTTCCTAACTGAATACCCTTGATTTCTTTCTCTTGCCTGATTGCCCTAGCCAGAACTTCCAACACTATGTTGAATAGGAGTGGTGAGAGAGGGCATCCCTGTCTTGTGCCAGTTTTCAAAGGGAATTTTTCCAGTTTTTGCCCATTCAGTATGATATTAGCTGTGGGTTTGTCATAAATAGCTCTTATTATTTTGAGGTACGTTCCATCAATACCGAATTTGTTGAGCGTTTTTAGCATGAAGGGCTGTTGAATTTTGTCAAAAGCCTTTTCTGCATCTATTGAGATAATCATGTGGTTCTTGTCTTTGGTTCTGTTGATATGCTGGATTACGTTGATTGATTTGCGAATGTTGAACCAGCCTTGCATCCCAGGGATGAAGCCCACTTGATCATGGTGGATAAGCTTTTTGATGTGCTGCTGAATCCGGTTTGCCAGTATTTTATTGAGGATTTTTGCATCGATGTTCATCAGGGAGATTGGTCTAAAATTCTCTTTTTTTGTTGTGTCTCTGCCAGGCTTTGGTATCAGGATGATGTTGGCCTCATAAAATGAGTTAGGGAGGATTCCCTCTTTTTCTATTCATTGGAA
>NW_022327043.1:0-1109 GCF_002776525.5 Piliocolobus tephrosceles | reverse complement strand
CAAGTGGGCTTCATCCCTGGGATGCAAGGCTGGTTCAACATTCGCAAATCAATCAACGTAATCCAGCATATCAACAGAACCAAAGACAAGAACCACATGATTATCTCAATAGATGCAGAAAAGGCTTTTGACAAAATTCAACAGCCCTTCATGCTAAAAACGCTCAACAAATTCGGTATTGATGGAACGTACCTCAAAATAATAAGAGCTATTTATGACAAACCCACAGCTAATATCATATTGAATGGGCAAAAACTGGAAAAGTTCCCTTTGAAAACTGGCACAAGACAGGGATGCCCTCTCTCACCACTCCTATTCAACATAGTGTTGGAAGTTCTGGCTAGGGCAATCAGGCAAGACAAAGAAATCAAGGGTATTCAGTTAGGAAAAGAGGAAGTCAAATTGTCCCTGTTTGCAGATGACATGATTGTGTATTTAGAAAACCCCATCGTCTCAGCCCAAAATCTTCTTAAGCTGATAAGCAACTTCAGCAAAGTCTCAGGATACAAAATTAATGTGCAAAAATCACAAGCATTCTTATACACCAGTAACAGACAAGCAGAGAGCCAAATCAGGAATGAACTTCCATTCACAATTGCTTCAAAGAGAATAAAATACCTAGGAATCCAACTTACAAGGGATGTAAAGGACCTCTTCAAGGAGAACTACAAACCACTGCTCAGTGAAATCAAAGAGGACACAAACAAATGGAAGAACATACCATGCTCATGGATAGGCAGAATCAATATTGTGAAAATGGCCATACTGCCCAAGGTAATTTATAGATTCAATGCCATCCCCATCAAGCTACCAATGAGTTTCTTCACCGAATTGGAAAAAACTGCTTTAAAGTTCATATGGAACCAAAAAAGAGCCCGTATTGCCAAGACAATCCTAAGTCAAAAGGACAAAGCCGGAGGCGTCACGCTACCTGACTTCAAACTATACTACAAGGCTACAGTAACCAAAACAGCATGGTACTGGTACCAAAACAGAGATATAGACCAATGGAACAGAACGGAGCCTTCAGAAATAATGCCACACATCTACAACCATCTGATATTTGACAAACCTGAGAAAAACAAGAAATGGGGAAAGGATTCCCTATT
>NW_022327032.1:0-1955 GCF_002776525.5 Piliocolobus tephrosceles | reverse complement strand
TCCACCATGATCAAGTGGGCTTTTTTTTTTTTTTTGAGACGGAGTCTTGCTCTGTCGCCCGAGCTGGAGTGCAGTGGCCAGATCTCAGCTCACTGCAAGCTCCGCCTCCCGGGTTTACGCCATTCTCCTGCCTCAGCCTCCGGAGTAGCTGGGACTACAGGCGCCCGCCACCTCGCCCGGCTAGTTTTTTGTATTTTTAGTAGAGACGGGGTTTCACTGTGTTAGCCAGGATGGTCTCGATCTCCTGACCTCATGATCCGCCCGTCTCGGCCTCCCAAAGTGCTGGGATTACAGGCTTGAGCCACCGCGCCCGGCCCAGAGTAATTTCTTGATTACATAGTTGGACTCTTATTTGTGTCCTAGTAGAAGGCTTTACGTTGTTTCCCATTGGTTCTCCTACATTCAGTGAGGTCTTTAACTGAGTCCATTTGACTTTCTTTCTTTTTTTTTTGAGATAGAGTCTTGCTCTGTCGCCCAGGCTGGAGTGCAGTGGCACGATTTCGGCTCACTGCAACCTCCGCCTCCTGGGTTCAAGCTATTCTCCTACCTTAGCTTCCCGAGTAGCTGGGATTACAGGTGTGTGCCACCACACCTGGCTAATTTTTTTATTTTTAATAGAGACAGGTTTCACCATGTTGGTCAGGCTGGTCTTGAACTCTTCACCTTGTGATCCGCCCTCCTCGGCCTCCCAAAGTGCTGGGATTACAGACGTGAGCCACCGCCCCTGGCCACAAATCCATTCTCTTGTGTAATTTCCCTTTTGTTGTTGTTGTTATTTTATTTTAGTTTAGTTTTTGAGATGGAGTCTCACTCAGCCACCCAGGCTGGAGTGCAGTGGCACGATCTCGGCTCACTGCAACCTCTGCCTCCTGGGTTCAAGAGAGTCTCCCGCCTCAGCCTCCTGAGTAGCTGGGACTACAGGCACCTGCCACCACACCCGGCTAATTTTTGTATTTTTAGTAGAGACGGGTTTCACCATGTTGACCAGACTGGTCTCGAACTCCTGACCTCAAATGATCCACCCACCTTGGCCTCCCAAAGTGCTGGGATTACAGGCATGAGCCATCATGCCCAGCCTTGACCTGCTTTCTAGGAGATGGAGTTTTCTGAATTTTTCTGTATTTAGGTTTTCTGTACTATTTTTTTGTCCATTTGATGCAAACTTCTTAAGCTGTGTAGAAACTTTATGAATAGATCAGTGCTTTAGTGTCTCCAGACGATTTTTGGAAAAAATATTATGGTGTGTCATAGGAAAAGCACCATGAATTATATTTAGGTATAGCAAGTCAAATCCTTTGAAGTGACTCTGTCTCTGTTCTTAGTAGGGTTCTTGGAATTGGCTGTGGTTTGAATCTTTCTACTGTCAGAGGAACCCCATTAAAAGCCAGAGTCTTCATAAGGCTTTCTTTACTTCAAACACTGAAGCTGTAGGTGAGCCATCCCATATCGACTGTATACTCAAAGAAGGAAAAGCCAGATTGCAGTGAGTGGGTAGGACAGCTCAGATCCGAACGAAAGTAGGGTCTCCAGTAACGCAAGACCGGGTGCGGTGGCTCACACCTGTAATCCTAGCACTTTGGGAGGCCGAGGCAGGCAGATTGCCTGAGCTCAGGAGTTCGAGACCAGCCTGGGCAACATGGTGAAACCCTGTCTCTACTAAAATACAAAAGAAATTAGCCAGATGTGGCAGCATGCGCCTGTAGTCCTGGCTACTTGGGAGGCTGAGGCAGGAGAATTGCTTGAACTCGGGAGGTGGAGGTTGCAGTGAGCTGAGATTGCGCCACTGTACTCCAGCACTCCAGCCTGCACGACAGAGTGAGACTCTGTCTCTACCAAAACAGAGATATAGACCAATGGAACAGAACGGAGCCTTCAGAAATAATGCCACACATCTACAACCATCTGATATTTGACAAACCTGAGAAAAACAAGAAATGGGGAAAGGATTCCCTATT
>NW_022327021.1:0-4323 GCF_002776525.5 Piliocolobus tephrosceles | reverse complement strand
TTACTGTGTGTTGACATGGAAAAATAAAACACAATATAATTTAAAAAAAAAAAAAAAAAAAAAAGAGATGAAAACCATGACACAAGAACTACGTGACATATGCACAAGCTTCAGTAACCAACTCGATCAACTGGAAGAAAGAGTATCAATGACTGAAGATCAAATGAATGAAATGAAGTGAGAAGAAAAGTTTAGAGAAAAAAGAGTAAAAAGAAATGAACAAAGCCTCCAAGAAATATGGGATTATGTGAAAAGACCAAATTTACGTCTGATTGGTGTGCCTGAAAGTGACGGGGAGAATGGAACCAAGTTGGAAAACACTGCAGGATATTATCCAGGAGAACTTCCCCAACCTAGCAAGGCAGGCCAACATTCAAATTCAGGAAATACAGAGAACACCACAAATACACTCCTTGAGAAGAGCAACTCCAAGACACATAATTGTCAGATTCACCAAAGTTGAAATGAAGGAAAATTGTTAAGGGCAGTCAGAGAGAAAGCTCGGGTTACCCACAAAGGGAAGCCCATCAGACTAACAGCAGATCTCTCGACAGAAACTCTACAAGCTAGAAGAGAGTGGGGGCCAATATTCAACATACTTAAAGAAGAGAATTTTCAACCCAGAATAGCATATCCAGCCAAACTAAGTTTCACAAGTGAAGGAGAAATAAAATTCTTTACAGACAAGCAAATGCTGAGATTTTCTCACCACCAGGCCTGCCTTACAAGAGATCCTGAAGGAAGCACTAAACATGGAAAGAAACAACCGGTACCAGCCATTGCAAAAATATGCCAAAATGTAAAGACCATCAAGGCTAGGAAGAAACTGCATCAACTAACAAGCAAAACAACCAGCTAATATCATAATGACAGGATCAAATTCACACATAACAATATTAACCTTAAATGTAAATGGACTAAATGGTCCAATTAAAAGACACAGACTGGCAAACTGGATAAAGAGTCAAGACCCATCAGTTTGTTGTATTCAGGAGACCCATCTCACATGCAGAGACACACATAGGCTCAAAATAAAGGGATGGAGCAAGATCTACCAAGCAAATGGAAAACAAAAAAAGGCAGGGGTTGCAATCCTAGCCTCTAATAAAACAGACTTTAAACCAACAAAGATCAAAAGAGACAAAGAAGGCCATTACATAATGGTAAAGGGATCAATTCAACAAGAAGAGCTAACTATCCTAAATATATATGCACCCAATACAGGAGCACCCAGATTCATAAAGCAAGTCCTTAGAGACTCACAAAGAGACTTAGACTCCCATACAATAATAACGGGAGACTTTAACACTCCACTGTCAACATTAGACGGATCAATGAGACAGAAAGTTAACAAGGATATCTAGGAATTGAACTCAACTCTGTACCAAGTGGACCTAATAGACATCTACAGAACTCTCCACCCCAAATCAACAGAATATACATTCTTCTCAGCACCACATCACACTTATTCCAAAATTGACCACATAGTTGGAAGTAAAGCACTCCTCAGCAAACACAAAAGAACAGAAATTATAACAAACTGTCTCTCAGACCACAGTGCAATCAAACTAGAACTCAGGACTAAGAAACTCAATCAAAACCACTCAACTACATGGAAACTGAACAACCTGAAGGCAGAAATAAAGATGTTCTTTGAAACCAATGAGAACAAAGATACAACATACCAGAATCTCTGGGACACATTTAAAGCAGTGTGTAGAGGGAAATTTATAGCACTAAATGCCCACAAGAGAAAGCAGGAAAGATCTAAAATTGACACCCTAACATCACAATTAAAAGAACTAGAGAAGCAAGAGCAAACACATTCAAAAGCTAGCAGAAGGCAAGAAATAACTAAGATCGGAGAAGATCTGAAGGAGATAGAGACACAAAAAAACCCTTAAAAAATCAATGAATCCAGGAGCTGGTTTTTTGAAAGGATCAACAAAATTGATAGACCACTAGCAAGACTAATAAAGAAAAGAGAGAGGAATCAAATAGACGTAATAAAAAATGATAAAGGGGATATCACCACCGACCCCACAGAAATACAAACTACCATCAGAGAATACTATAAACACTTCTGTGCAAATAAACTAGAAAACCTAGAAGAAATGGATACATTCCTGGACATATACACTCTCCCAAGTCTAAACCAGGAAGAAGTTGAATCCCTGAATAGACCAATAGCAGGCTCTGAAATTGAGGCAATAATCAATAGCCTACCAATCAAAAAAAGCCCAGGACCAGACAGATTCACAGCCAAATTCTACCAGAGGTACAAGGAGGAGCTGGTACCATTCCTTCTGAAACTATTCCAATCAATAGAAAAAGAGGGAATCCTCCCTAACTCATTTTATGAGGCCAACATCATCCTGATACCAAAGCCTGCAGAGACACAACAAAAAAAGAGAATTTTAGACCAACATCCCTGATGAACATTGATGCAAAAATCCTCAATAAAATACTGGCAAACCAAATCCAGCAGAACATCAAAAAGCTTATCCACCATGATCAAGTGGGCTTCATCCCTGGGATGCAAGGCTGGTTCAACATATAAAAATCAATAAACGTAATCCAGCATATAAACAGAACCAAAGACAAAAACGACATGATTATATCAATAGATCCAGAAAAGGCCTTTGACAAAATTCAACAGCCCTTCATGCTAAAAACTCTCAATAAATTCGGTATTGATGGAACATATCTCAAAATAATAAGAGCTATTTATGACAAACCCACAGCCAATATCATACTGAATGGGCAAAAACTAGAAGCATTCCCTTTGAAAACTGGCACAAGACAGGGATGCCCTCTCTCACCACTCCTATTCAACATAGATAGTGTTGGAAGTTCTGGCTACGGCGCATTCAATTAGGAAAAGAAGAAGTCAAATTGTCCCTATTTGCAGATGGCATGATTGTATATTTAGAAAACCCCATCATCTCAGCCCAAAATCTCCTTAAGCTGATAAGCAACTTCAGCAAAGTCTCAGGATACAAAATCAATGTGCAAAAATCACAAGCATTCTTATACACCAATAACAGACAGAGAGCCAAATCATGAGTGAACTCCCATTCACAATTGCTTCAAAGAGAATAAAATACCTAGGAATCCAACTTACAAGGGATGAGAAGGACCTCTTCGAGGAGAACTACAAACCACTGCTCAGTGAAATAAAAGAGGACACAAACAAATGGAAGAACACACCACGCTCATGGATAGGAAGAATCAATATTGTGAAAATGGCCATACTGCCCAAGGTAATATATAGATTCAATTCCATCCCCATTAAGCTACCAATGACTTTCTTCATAGAATTGGAAAAAACTGCTTTAAAGTTCATATGGAACCAAAAAAGAGCCTGCATTGTCAAGATAATCCTAAGCCAAAAGAACAAAGCTGGAGGCATCACACTACCTGACTTCAAACTATACTACAAGGCTACAGTAACCAAAACAGCATGGCACTGGTACCAAAACAGAGATATAGACCAATGGAACAGCACGGAGCCCTCAGAAATAATACCACACATCTACAACCATCTGATCTTTGACAAACCTGAGAAAAACAAGAAATGGGGAAAAGATTCCCTATTTAATAAATGGTGCTGGGAAAATTGGCTAGCCATAAGTAGAAAGCTGAAACTAGATCTTTTCCTTACTCCTCATACGAAAATTAATTCAAGATGGATTAAGAGACTTAAATGTTAGACCTAAAACCATAAAAGCCCTAGAAGAAAGGCTAGGTAGTACCATTCAGGACATAGGCATGGGCAAGGGCTTCATGTCTAAAACACCAAAAGCAATGGCAACAAAAGCCAAAATTGAAAAATGGGATCTAATTAAACTAAAGAGCTTCTGCACAGCAAAAGAAAACTACCATCAGAGTGAACAGGCAACCTACAGAATGGGAGAAAATTTTTGCAATCTAGTCATCTGACAAAGGGCTAATATCCAGAGCCTACAAAGAACTCAAACAACTTTACAAGAAGAAAACAACCCCATCAAAAATTGGGCAAAGGATATGAACAGACACTTCTCAAAAGAAGACATTCATACAGCCAACAGACACATGAAAAAATGCTCATCATCACTCGCCATCAGAGAAATGCAAATCAAAACCACAGTGAGATACCATCTCACACCAGTTAGAATGGCAATCATTAAAAAGTCAGGAAATAACAGGTGCTGGAGAGGATGTGGAGAAATAGGAACACTTCTACACTGTTGGTGGGACTGTAAACTAGTTCAACCATTGTGGAAAACAGTGTGGTGATTCCTCGAGGATCTAGAACTAGAAATACCATTGACCCAGCCATCC